>NC_052503.1:31320036-31620036 GCF_016617805.1 Bactrocera tryoni | reverse complement strand
GAAAGCTATTTGGAGGACTTGGAAGTTTAGTCTCATGCGTATTGTATCCCAAATCTTACCACTTTAGACCACCTTTTCTTCCCGTCAATACAGAACGCCCTTAATGTAGTACGGAGTGGAAGCTTGCTACCTTTCAAGTTTGTTACGACAACAAAAAAAATACTTTCATGAATTTTTTAGAAACCTATATTATATATTATATAGTATATAGTGCTAAGGCGGAACGTCGGTCACTAACTGCAGCATTCCTCTTCGTCAGAGGGACCTTCATTATACCTCACGGAAGCCTTGGCATCTTCTACGTCGATTTTAATCTACAAAGTGCCAATAGATCCCATCAGAAAGGGCTGATCACTATACAGCTAAAAATTTTGATTGATAAGCTTGCTGTAAGGGTAGCGTACCGTGTGAAAGAAAGAAACACACCGTGCGGCTTCAGGCCGGGAAAAGCAACAACTGGTCAGATATTCACCATGCGCCAAGTCTTGGAAAAGACCTATGAAAAATGGACCACATCTACCCCGCAAAACTAATATGGCTGTATATACGGACCTTGAGCAATATCAAAAGCTCCATCAGGATTGGGAAGGACCTCTCCGAGCCGTTCGATACTAAAAGAGGTTTTAAACTAAGCGACTCCCTATCGTGCGTCTTTTTCAATCTAAAAGCGGTTCTGCGGAATATTGATGGTCTTTTGCGCATTGAATAACTAATAGTTAAATAGCGTAATAAATAATAACTAGGCCTTTTAAACACTATCTACAAAAAAAGAAAAAAAAAACAATTCAGACCGTATCAGGTGTCTTTTACGCTCTCCTGGCATTCCAGTGTCTTCATAAAAACACCACATAAATTATGTCGTTGTTTGTTGAACATTTATTGCTATTAATTATCCGCGACAAAGGATTAAAGTGATCCCACAACAACACACTACACACGGTGGTTCGAGCGAGCGGCAAGAAGCGAGAGAAAGTGGCGGCAATAAAACGCTAAGAGCAAGTTCGTCAAAATAGTGTACGAAAAAAAAATAGAAAACATGACATAGCGGGTCACAAAGTTTGCGGCAAAAAGTGTAAAAAAATGTAACAACAACAAATAAAGTCATATGCACAATATTGTAGTTGTTTTAGTTGCTGAGCGCTAGTTGACATTCTAACCGATGTGCGCGTGTGTTCATGTGGCCTTAACTCTTGGTGGCTGCGGCTAACACCTAGTCAATGATGGACACCTGCAATAACGGAGCGCTCACAAAAGCCAGCCACCGAGCGCGCACACACACACACACTCGTCCCTGCAATGTATGACGTGCAACTTTGGTTTGCTTTTTTTTAATTTCCCAGCGCGCTTGCAGCCTCAGCACCGTTTACCACACGGTGACATTTATGCGCGTGCTATTTTTTGCTGTTGTTACAATTTTTTTGTTGTTGTAGTTTTTTTGTTGCTGCTGTCGGTATTATTTTGTTTGGCTTTGCGCCTTTATTGCACTTTCAGTTTGGCGGTCAACCGCCTGTCTTGTGGCGCGTTTCCGTTTAATATTTGAAGCAGTGCACCTTTGGCGAGCATATTTTTGTTGTCATAGGCACGCTTTGTTGCTTTATTGTGCAAAGCTTTTATGTGATTATTGACAGCAGCGCGCAGCGGGTGCTTATGCTTTGTTTTAAAATTCTTGCGCGCGGGGCTTCATTTCGCGTTTGAGCTTTCAAAAATTTCAACAAAGTCGGTCTTTTTTCACTACGTGCTAACGGTGTTTTTTTTTTTAATGCTCGTTTTTGTTTTTGTGTATTTAAGTACTGTAGCGCATCGCTTTGCTATACGGCGCTTACGTCAAGTACGAGTAGCGCATCCGTTTGCTTTGTTATTAACGGCGCGTTCCACTACCGCGCTGCGCGCTCCCATTTACAAGCGCGCCTTTTACACTTTTCCGATTATATTAACTTTTGGCGCGCTGCGGCAATGCTACACTGCGCTGTGGGTGTTTATGCGCGCTGTTTGTTGTGGTTGCGCTTCGATGCCTGATTTTCGTTCATTGGTGCAATGCTGCTATGAAACCTACGATTCAGCGACACTTGGTACGCTCAGGTGTGTAACGCTTAAATGCTTACGCGGCTTGCGGATGCTGCGCCGTGCGGTGATTGGCAGGTGGTTCGCGTAGCGAAGGTGGCGCCAACGCGGTATGCCGCGCCGCTGCCTCAAGTAATTTTCTCAAGGACTGATGGCGTTTGCGTCAGAACGCGCGTACGTCGAACAACGCGCAGTAAGCGATTTACTGGTCGTCATTGAAACGCTGTGTGGTCAGCGGCGGCGCCGAGTGACCCACTGTGAAGGTGCGCGCGCTAGAGCACGATAGTAAGATAGCAAGATAGCACTTTGGCGCTTTCACATTTTGTGGTCGCGCGACCTCCAATCGCTGGAACGTGCGGTCGCGCGTAATATTTCGTACAAGTTAAGAGTTGTAAGTGCGTTTCGCAAATTCTGCTTCACTGACTTCACAGCAAACTGTGTACAGGAAACATTAATAGCAGTGACATAAACAAAAACAAAACGCCCTGCAAGCGCGCACCGCGAGGGCGGGAGCACCGCGTTGACACAAGTGGAGTAAAGTGAAAACTATTAAGAAGAACAAACAAAGTTGCAACCCAAACAAATAAGAAAACTATTCAAGTTCCATCACGGCAACGCGCGAACACACACACATACATATATAGTTTAAGCAATGCTTAAATGCTCGCACACAAACGCAATTAAAACTCACTCTCACACTCAGCAGGACACGATTCGAGCACTTTTGCTGAAACCAAAGCACAAGCGAACGACAAAGGTGTGGATGTGACAGCGCGCGGAAGTTTTGCAAATATATATTTTATATTGTACATATATATATATATGTATATATATTAATATATCATATTGGCATACTTTTCTGGCGTAACGGGTGTTCTAAATGCCAAAATGTTATATTTAAAATAAAATAATGCCATGTGGTAGCCATAATTTGTGATATGTATAATTCTCGCTGTAAAGATTACAAAATAGTTCGCTCAGCCTGCCAAAAATGCTTATAAGTTTAATGATATATCAATTTCTATGAAAAAGTCATATTCTTAGAGTGTATCTGTTATCTAGTTATACTAATTATAAGATTATATGTTATAAAGAGATTTGCTCAAAATTAAACACTTTAAGAAATTTGGAAATTTGACAGCATGATAATTTAAGTAAAGCTCAAAGTATTGGGTCTTTCAAAAAGAGCGTTTCAAAAGTTTTTTTTTTAATAAAACCAAAAGGGTTTGGGACATAAATGAATTTTCTTATTCCTGTGAAAGTACATTTGGTGTCATTATATTATATATGGAACACCAAGGGCGCGCTTGCAGAAGTTTCCACGATTTTCAAGCATAAGTCGGCCGATACTGTTGCAATTTCACGGTCGATATTCGTACGAAGTTCATCAATCGTCGCTTGCTTGTTTTCATAGACTTCACGTAGGCTCACAGCAAATAGTATAACGGCGTCAAATCACACGACCGAGGCGGCCAATTGACTGGGCCATTCCGCACGATAAGACGTTGACCAAATTTGGTTTTCAATAAATCGATTGTGACATTCGCTGTGTGGCTTGTGGCGCCGTTATGTTAGCATCACATATTATCCAAGTCCATATTAGCCATTTCCGGTCAAAAATATTTGGTTATTATTGAGCGTTACTGTGAATGCGAATCGCTACATCCCATTCACAGTAACGTGCCGGTTTTGATCATCACGGAAAAAGTACGGCCCAATGATGCCGGCGGCCCATAAACCGCACCAAACCGTAATATTTTCAGGATGCAATGTTGTCTCACGGAATATGTGTGAATTGCTGTCTGGCCAATAACGCATATTTTGCTTATTGACGAAGTCATTCAGCCAGAAATGTGCCTCATCGCTGGAGAACATTTTGAAGTTGTTGCTCAGCCAATACGCAAACATACAGGTACGTCGATTCTCGAGGTCAAGCGGCTTCATTTTTTGCGTCAATTTGTTCTTGTAAGGTTGTAGGCCAAGATCTTTTAGCAAAATTTGCCACAACTACGTCACAGAGATGCCTAACGCTTGAGAAAGACGTGTGAAAGACTGATTTGGCTCCTCCTCAATTGGTGCGAATATTATATTTTGGTCGTAATATTCTCGAAACTACCGACACTTCTTTGTCTCACTGGCACGGAAACACTTTGTGCTGTGCCTGTGTATTCAAATTTTTCCACTAGGCGCTCAATTGATCAGACAGGTGACCCGAGTTCGATAGTAAATTTTAATAATTTCATTTCCATGATGAAATGCCAAACCTTTTACTTCTTCTTTACTGATTTACACGATTATAGCCGAGTTAACAACAGTGCATCAGTCATTCTTGGATATTCCAAGCGAAGCCAGATCCTTCTCAACCTGGTCCTTCCAACGAAGTGGAGGTATTACTCTTCCTTTGCTTTCCCCGGCGGGTACTGCGTCGAATACTTTCAGACCTGGAGTGTTTTCGTCCATTCGGACAACATGACCTAGCCAGCGTAGCCGCTGTGATGGCACACCTCACTGAAGAGAAACGCCCAAAGAGCTGGAAAAATAAAGCGTCGTTTGCTGTTCCAATCGGTTTCTTTTGTAGCTCCCAATTGAATGCTATAATGAAATTTGCTCAAAAGACAACATTTCGCTTTAAGAAAATTGACTGGATATTGAATTTAAACAAAGCTCAAAATATTTTTCACAAGATAGTTAAATTAAAGTTATATTTAAGGCACAATCAAGGTTCGATTGTTTCATATTTTAGGATTTCTTGAGTTTTGGAATTATGTTTAGATGTTTTAAAAGTAGTCATGTATATGCCATCATGATTAAATAATATATCGAAGAAATTTTTTTCACCGAAAATTTAGCTCTTTTGTACCAAACATTTAATTTAAAATTTAAGGAAAGACACATCAATTAATATTCTAAAGTATTCATATAATTATAATAAATTTCCACACTTAATAAAATATTACTTTACGTACCATAACAATATGTGGCGCTCATATTATTCCTATTCTCATAATATGATATAAAACATCTGGACCAAACTGCTCTCGATACTTATATACACTAGATGGAGGTGAAGTTAAGATAACTACCAAAACATGACAATCATCTTCGAAATATTATTTTATAATAAATATTTATCACTTGGTTGAATTTCAGACTAATGACAAGTTGCCATTATGTCAAAGTCAATGACGTGGAATTGACAGCAGTACAACTTTAATAGCATTTCGTTTCACTGACATAACAATAAAATGTCGAAATCCGCTGAACCGACATTTCGCACTATTATGAGTGCAATGACAAATTATGTTATTTTCCTATTTTATCTATTTGCTTGTAGAAGTCTTAACAAAGTTTGTCATAAAAACAATGATACAGTTAAATGTCATTGATTTTGATGGAACAAAAACTGCTAGTATAATAAAGACAAATAAACCTTTTTATCGAACGTAACTATTAAAGGTGTCATGGCACTACCTCAAAGCTTTTGAAGTACACGAATATGTATATTGAATTATGTGTATTTGTCTTTTTCAAATAGTCGTAAATTTGACAATATAATGTCATAAATATGACATACTGACAACTTATAGCCAAAAGCTTTTCGATTTTATAAAATATATCCCATAATACTTAGTAGGAATATAATTGCTGGCGTTTTGTGGAACTTCACTTCCTACTATGGGAGAATACATATATATGTATGTATAATATAACTAAGGAAGGTACAAGAGTGTACAGCTGCTGGCGTACGCCGATGGCATTGATACAGCCACTGGGCTCAGCAACCGCTCCGTTAGTTCTGCTTTTTCCAAACAGAATATAGAAGCGAAGCATATGGGTCTGGTTCCGAATAAGGACAAGACGAAATATATCCTATCATCAGTCATCGCATTCACCACTTAGGTCGCACTGTTGATAGTCATAATCAGTATTCACACCAATTTCAATTCAACATAAAATAACTCTTGCCAATAGGTGCTACTTCGGAAGAGTAGGAAATTTAGAAGTAAAGTCCTCTCCCGACGAAAAAAAAGCAAACGCTATAAGTCACAAATCATCCGAGGCATTGAGATAATTCGGCGAATTAAGAGACAGCGGTAACGCTGGCTAATTCATGTTGCCCGAATGAATGCGAACATCAAGCTTTTATAAGGATTCCACCGGTGAAGCAAAGAAATTCCTCCATTCCGCTGGAGAGCTCAAACGAAGCAGGGCCCAGCTGCACTTGGTATCTCGAATTGGCGTCAAATTAGTAAACGGCTGGCGCACTGTTGTTAACTGAGCTATAACTTGAGGGATTAACTTTAGATTGAAGGTGCTTCCCACATTAGTTAATGTTTTGTTTGTTGTCAAAAACTACAACAGGAAAGATCGTACCTTCCATTTTTAGGATTGAGAACTCCTGAAGATTCTCATTTTTATACAATAATATAAAAAGTAAGAGTTGTTGTTAATGAGAGGCTAAATATGGCTATGGAGAAAAAAAAAGGATTTGTATATGTGAAAGAAAAATTCTTTAAACTATGGGAGACAAAAATCAACGCGGGGATATGATGAAGGAAAAAAGATTTAAAGAAAAACTGAAAGATCAGGAATATCTCGCCTGGAAAAGTTTTTGAACGTTGTCCAAAAATTTTCTAGCAAACCAGGAATTTGACAATTAAAAATTTTTAATAAATGAATATAAGTTCATTTAAAGTCTTGAGATGTGATAGTTTCTTAGAAATACATATGCTGAACTTGCAACGATATTACTTTCTGAAAAATTGCTGTGTGAGGTGACCAAGGCGATAGAGAGAGATTATAGTCCATCTAGAAATCAAATATTCACGAAAATCATAAGTTTTCGTTTTAATAATATTCTATTTAATAATTTCTCTATATGTATCTGATGGTTGAACCTTTTAAGAGAACATTTCTTTTCATTTGACAAAAGATATTAACATGTTTTTAAATAGTGTAATCATATATTTTTATTAACTTTATATTAACTTGTTTAAAAAAATGTTTGTTGCAGTTATATAAACCCAGTATTGATAAAAGTGTTCAAGATTTATTTTATTTTATAAAGTTTCTAGAGCACGCTTGCACCACACTTCATTAAATATTATACTCAGAGAGAAACTCTCACAAAATTTACCACAATTCGCAATTAATTTTCTCACTTTTCAAGCCAGCTTTAAAATTAACATTTACCGATAATTTTGCGACACCCCTTGCAACCAAATACACACACATATACTCGCATTCGTGAGTAAAGGTGGCGTGTTGGCTGCTGCTGTCGCACTGGGCGTATACGTAATATTTCTACCTTTGCCAAATAACTTGGAAAACTTTATTATTTATGGAAAACTATGTTGGAAACCACACGGGCGCACACGTCAGCACAACTACAGCTGCATGTATGCTATGTATGTGCACATACATATGTATATATTCTCTTCAATGAAAACGTGTGGATGTGTATGCGTGGCTGTGTGACCTCTCTTGGCGCTCAGGTGCGCCATTGACATAGCATTGACAGCAGTGCCACACATAAGTGCACAAATATACATGTCTATATATATATACACACATACATGTATAATTGAGTGTCACCATATCCGTTAGCTGTTGTTGGATTTGTTATTGTTATTATCCGTTAGCTGTTGTTGGATTTGTTATTGTTATTATTATTTATACCCCCGATTGCGAACTGCCGGACTAAATTATAACTTTTCTGCAGCGCCCGTGCATTCGTGCCCCGACAGCGCCGAGAAATAGTTGAAACATTAAAATTATAAATTAATGGCTGGAAATTTGCAAATCTGCCGAGCATAAAGGCAAATTTTTATGCTTTATTATTACGTAATATTTTTGCTGCAGAAATTTTTTATTAAAAATTTTTGTTTATTTTCGAAGAAAATAAATTCCAAGGAAATTATTTTTAACAGAAACCTCAATTATTATAATATATTTGTTTTAATTTCTGCATTGCATTTATAATACTCAACACTGTTGTTGCTGTTAACGGTAAATCTTTAATGTCTTTGCCTCAAAATCGGCTTTGTTTGCCTGTGTGTACGCGATTGCTTCTGCTTAATTGTGGCTTCCCGTGCAGTGTCATCGTTGTTATTGTAGGTATTGTGCGGTAGCTTTCCTGGTAGTTTGCGTTAACTGTAACTGTAATCATAGTTGGAGAAGTTGTGTGGCAGCATTAATTATGCATAATTAAATTTTCGCAACCCGCCAAGATTGGCAGGTGGCATGTGTCAATGTCTATGTATGTGAATGTGTATATTTATTTGTAAAGTTGTATGTGCCTGTGTGGGTACTTAAAGCTGTGTGTGGGTGTTCTTAAAATTGTGTGCCTTTGTAAAGCTATATACATATGTATGTGTGCGAGGTGGATGCTGAATAAATTTAAAGAAATAAATAAATAAAAGTATGATAATGTTCAGAAACATTGAAATCAGCCATTAAAGCGAGACAAGCAGTAGTATATAAATAGTATAGTTTATTAATTATTTTTCGTGATTATTTTAGCAAGTTTCTTATTCGATATCTTCATATTGGAATATATTTTTATCTAATATTCCTCAATCATACGGCTTTTGTTGCGTTCATACCGACTATTTTAGTTTAACTCGAAAATAATCTGAGGTAGAGTATAATTAAAAACAATAAAAGCATTGAGAGAAATCAGAATACGTAGTTATTATAGAGTTCGATTCGAAAACTCTGTACTTAAAATTATTTAAAATTTTCACCCATACCAAAGTAGTTGAGTTACAAACTCTCCCTCTCTTTTCCTTTCCCCCTCTCTCTATCTCACACTCTCTCTCTCTTTTCCTTTCTCCCTCTCTCTATCTCACACTCTCTCTCTCTTGTCTTTGCAGGAAAAATTTAGATATTTTTCTTTGTTTTATTTGAGATTTTTATAAATTTATAGCTCACTTCACTTAAAGGGAATGAAATAGGAATAAAATTAATAAATGTTGTTGTGAATTAAAATTTATAAACTCCAAATTCCATGAAGATATCCTGTCAAATAAGAAAATTTTTTATAATGGGTTTCTCAATATCAATGAAATTCTTTACTCCTGTGAAAGTACAATCAATGGCATTACATATCAAACTCAGCTTCTTTTGCATGGCCACCACGGGCACGCTTGAAGAAGTCCAGACGCTGAAGCCAATTTTCGACGGTTCTCAAGCATAAATCGGACGGCACTGCTGCAATTTTACGTTCGACATTCGTCCGAAGCTTATCAATCATCGCTCGCTTGTTGGCTTAGACTATAGGCTTGACGTAGCCACACAGAAAATTGTTTAATGGCGTCAAATCGCACGACCGAGGCGGCCAATTGACTGGGCCATTCCGCACGATAAGACGTTGACCAAATTTGGTTTTCAATAAATCGATTGTGACATTCGCTGTGTGGCTTGTGGCGACGTTATGTTAGAACCACATATTGTCCAAGTCCATATCATCCAATTAGGGCCAAAGATATTCGCTTAACATTGAGCGATCATCCCATTGACACTAACGTGCCGGTCTTGATCATCACGGAAGAAGTACAGCCCAATGACGCCGCCGGCCCATAAACCGCACCAAATCGTAATATTTTCAGGATGCAATGGTGACTCATGGAATATGTGTGGATTGCTGCCTGACCAGTAACGCATTTTTTGCTTATTTTACGAAACCATTCAGTCAGAAATAAGCCTCATCGCTGAAGATCATTTTTCGGTGAAAATCCGGATTATTTTCAAGTTGTTGCTCAGTCCAATTCACGATCTTACGATGATTCTGGTGGTCAAGCGGCTTCAGTTCTTACGTGAATTTGATCTTGTATGGATGTAGGCCAAGATCTTTTCACAGAATTCGCCACAGAGATGCCTAACGCTTGAGAACGACGTGTGAGAGACTAATTTGGGGCTTCCTCAATTCATGACCTAGGAAAAGCAATGTTCTCGACACTATGGACACTTCTTTGTCTCAATAGCACGGGAACATTTTGTACTAAAATTTTTCCACCAAACGCTCAATTGTTGATTTGGCGGCAATTATTGGGCGTAGCGCTCTTAAACTTGAGGCTACTCACACCGAATTTCGGTAGTAAATTTTATAAATTTCGATTCGGGGTTGGATCGTATGTCTTTCCATGATGAAATGGCTAGCCTTACTGAAGAGAAATGTCAAAAGAGCAGGGAAAAATATGGCGTTTTTTGTTGTCCCTATGGGTCTGCTATGTGGCGTGTCTATTATTATTTTGATCGCTAATTTTTTATACCCGCGATGAGATATAAATATAATCGTTTTTTTTCTATTCGAGACTAGCCTGGCATTTTAAGCCAAAAAACCGGTATATGCATAAGATTAGCAAAAGGAAATCCATTATTGGTTGGTTTTAGTTATCTGCATTTCGTGTTGTGTAAGTGCGATCTCGTTAATACTAGTTGGCGAAAGGAGGATATAATTTTATAGTTAAAACAGGGAAACTTCTTAGACAGTTCAGCGATTGCTTGATTCAGAATTGTTTCAGACACGTTCAAGATGATCACCAACCGGAAGAAAATACGCCTAATACTACAGTTTTTCTTTATAAAAGGCAAAAACTCCAGCAAAGCGGCTGAGAATTTGAATAGGGTTTGGGGTCCTGGTATAATAACAGACAGTTATGTTCAATCTTTGTATCGTTGATTCTGTTCTCATAGTTTTGATGGCAAAGATATGTCACATTCAGGAAAGCTAATTATCGACAATATCAAGATTAATGGTTGTAAAGGTTTGTATACGTTTTCGGAGCCATTGGCAAGGGATATAGTACAAGATCTCATTCGATCAAAATCTTAATTTGAATATGTACTGCCAACAATTGGATCATCTGAAAGAAACTATTGCTCAGAAGCGGAGAGCCTTAGTCAATAGTAGACGAATTATGTCCTATCAGGACAAGACCAGGCCACAAAAATCAATTTTGACATTTCAGAAATAAATAATATTAAGAGTCGAAAGCTGGTTTCTGAGGAAATTATGCATCAGCCTTATAGCTACAATCGGACATTAACCGATTACTACCTGTATCTGTCTCCGGCCAATGACTTTGTTATTGAAAAATGTGCCTCAAAAGAAAAAAAATTCCAAATTTTGCTAGTAAGAGCGATAGTGTTGCTATGAGATTACCAGACAATTTGTCGAACAAAACTGTGCACATTTGCCAAAGATCGGCGGAATGTGCAAAATGAAGCCTTCTAAGAACAAAACCTTTGAAAGAAAAAAAATACACGGTATTTGCTTTTATTTGATCTTACTTGGAAGCACATTGAGCTTGAAGTCATGTTGTTTCGAAAAGCACAAAGATCTAGAGCTAGTCAAGGTTTAGAATTAATTTCGAGAGTTTATAGTGAACACCAAAATCAGAATTGTGAATTTTACTAATCAACAGATACTTGCATTGCTCCAACCATTTGTAGTGGTCTAAAAAATTAAATTATATATGCACTTCAAAACTAACTGCCGGGGTATCGAGGCAAATAATTTATTTAAACAACGAGCTAACGGTAAATACGGCAGAAAGCCAAACGAAATGAGACCAAATAAATTTGCGTGTAAAGAAAAGAATAAAATGCGAGAAAATGCCGGTATTTTGGGGATTTATTTGCCATAAACAAATGTAGTATGCACCAACACACGCGCAAACAAAGCGCTGACATCAAAGCCAATGCAAAAAATAAAAAATGTTGGTAAATACTTAGGTAAATTCGCATATACCGCAATGCACGCCAAAATAACAGCAAGAAGAAGAAGAAGTGAAAAAAACAATAAAAACAACAAGCAGCTAGTAGGGAGGGCAACCAGGGCAACAACGACGACATTAGGACACTCGAAAACAAGGGAGCGCAGTTGTCACAGACTACACATATATACACACATACATGCATACATAAAAATATATATATATAAACATAGTTATGTGTAACCACTCACATATGCGCTCTCGCCTGCATTATTATTTGAGTCACAAAGGATCCTGCCTTATTCATGTCACATGTGTGTGTGTGTGTGTGCGTGCGTGTTGGCTGTTTACTTATGCAAAGGTCTGAGGAGGAAAATAAAATTCGCAAATAATACATTGCATACTTTGCATTGCACGATTGTCGTGCTGATCCAAGCACAACCGAGGGGTTTAGTGGGCGGCAAGCGCGGCACGTTTCGGTGGTTGTTGCCACACAACACGCCACACCAGCGCATTAGTGCATACTTTGGCGGAAAATCACATGTTTACTCGAACGGGAAGGATGTGATTTGGTTATGCGACACAAATGCACAAACACGCATACACACACACACACATGCATTCCTTTATCCACCTGCAGTAAACCATTGTTGGCGACATTTGACTTTTTTCGGCAATGTTGCATGCGTCGCATTATTCTCAGCCATGTGCTGGTGCACATATAAAACAAGAACAAGAAAAAAACATTAACTTTGGTTACATACCCTTCACAGGTGCATTTTTTCATAATATAAAAGCGTTTCAAAATTTGTATCTTAATTTTGATCAATCAGTATATTTGACAGCTATATGCTATAGTAGTCCGATATAAACAATATCTTAGGGGATTGCACCATTACAATGGACAATATTTGGTAGGAAATTTGGTGGGGATATTTCGTCAAATAAAAAAGTTTCCCATACAAGGACTGTATTTTGATGGAACAGTTTGTATGGCAGCTGTAAGTTATATTAGCCTGATCTTAACAATTTCTTGGGAGATAGTACCGATTCTTTGGGCAATATTGCATACGACATTTTGTGAAGATATCTTTACAAATAAAAAAGTTTTCCATGCAAGGACAAGATTTCAATCGGTCAGTTTATATGACAGCTATATGCTATAGTGGTCCGATCTGCGCAATATCTTGGCAAATTGAATCATTGCAATAGATAATAAGCGGTGCAAAATTTCGTGGAGATATCTCGAAAACTAAAAAATTTTCCCATCCAAGGACTCTGTTTTGATCGATCAGTTTGTATGACAGCTATATGCTATAGTGGTCCGATAACAGCAATTCCGTCAAGTAAGCAGCTTCTTGGGAAGAAAAGGACGTGTGCAAAAATTCACAATGATGTCTCAAAAACTCAGGAACAAGCTTGCTTAAATACAAGGCGGACAGACGTTATAGGCATCGACTGAGCTCGTCATACTGATCTTTAGTATATATGTATATATCTTATAAGATCTTCGACGTTTCTTGGTAGCAACCTTAATATACTGAGGGTATAAAACACACACACACTTACACATATATGTCATATTCTTTTTTTATATGCATGTGTGTGTGTTTGCCACACGCGAAACGCGAATGTGCATGCTGAAGTGGCAAAAACGTTGGTGACGGTGGCTGCGGCCGGTAATGATGCATTTTTTATGTGCCACACATAAAAATTGTGTGCAACAGCGCAACACTATTAATGCCTACTTGCCTCTTATTGACTTGCCGGCGCTTGAGACATCGCGAAAAATGTCGAAAAACTGCGAAAATGCGCCGGAAGATGGCCATGCAATGGCAGGCGCTGCGCTGCGGGCGAGCAGCAGTAACAGGCGGCCGTGAGGGGCAAGTTGACAGTCATGCAGTTACTGAAGTGGCTTAATGGAAATTAAGGCGTTGGCGTACGATTTTATGCTCGTGTTTCATATTCTCGTTTGCTTTCTTCGCTTACGCTTTTACGAGTGCGTGGCATGTAAATGCTTTGTTGCAAGGTGCCCAACTGCGGCGGTCCATAATATTGTGGAGATGTACATAAAAGTGGCAGTCATGCAGCACACAACAGAATTATTTGGTTTTTACGAGTTTAACTGGCAAAGCGAGCACGCGAATGACATAATTAAGTAACGGCACAACAACTCTTTGGCAAAAAAGACTTTTACTAGTGTGCTAAACACTGCGAATTTTGGGACAATTGGGTATGAGGCAAATGTATACATAAGTAGTAAAATACGTATCGTGAAGATGAAGTGCATTTGGTATATATATGTATATATTTTGTAATTTGATTTCATTTGAATTCACTATTTTTATTTCCTAATAAAAGAAAAGTAGGTTTAGCGATTCTTTAGCTTCCAATGTTCTGATCCTAAAATGCCAGAACGCACTTGCACAACGTTCGGTCTGCTTAACATGGGTATCAGCCTTACCTCACGGCGCTCTGATTGGCAGTGTGTAATGGACTCACTAACCACCTTGGTAGAGTTCGAGGCCCATCTAAAATGTTTACCGTACTTTGAGTCCGGCATCCCAACGCCATGCAACTCCACATTCACCTGAAAAAAGGTCTTTCTTCACGCATTCTGGTTTTAACCACAACCACCACGATACTTCCCGAAGGTTCAGTCCGCATGAGCAGTCCAAGGGCTGATGTTGCACGTGGTAACATAATTAAGTTTCTTATCAGACCTCGTGGCCGAAACTACTACCAGTGGAGCTTCGATACTGCTCTGAACTGGTGACCAATTGTTGGACCCAAACGCACATTATACGTACACACCATTCGCACAAGAAGCTAATCTCTAAGAGTCTTCGCCGCCAAAAAAATTCATACGAAAACGAACCTAACTGTTCGGCATTGCGTCTAGTGGAGATCAGACCGCTAACATCTAAATATCGATCAGTTCAGCTAATCTCCATACCACCCAGACCCCTAATGTTCGAGTATATCGGGCATTCTGCAATTACATGCACCCAATTCTCTATCCCCGCCCCACAAAACACACTTGGACAATAATATCTATTGTACATACATGCGTATATATAGTACTTTATATCTAACAGTTATTCTTGATGGTTAAATATGTTAGGTTAGACTACACTGGCTAGCTGTCGCACCAAACATGAGCTCTGCAGGTATTTGTATTGCCAGATATAGTAGAATCCCAAATACCTAGTCCCTCAGAAGTCGGCCATTTGAGAAAAAATATTTTAATATTAAAAAAGATCTAGGTCTTTTTTTACGAGTCTAGCATTTCCACGCTACATAACTAAAACATTAAGGGGGTATTCTGGTCTAGAAGCATGAATTTCAGGTAATTTTTAAAGTGTCGTGAAAAAAGGCAATTAATATTTTTACTATACATTTTTTTAATAGTTATTTGTCAATTTTTGAAGAGTACAGAAAAAAATTGAAAACTAAAAAAAGTAAAAAAATTTCAAAAATTATGAGCTGACGAAGTGGGGGTCTCTAAAAATTTCCACCTGACCATACTAATGATTTCAACCTTCCTAGTTAAGAAGACTCAATAAAAATTTCAAGTAAATCGGTCTAGTAGAACTTGAGAAATCATGGATATCGTTCCGAAAAAGTCAGTTTTGAGAAAAACGCGTTTAAAATTTCGCGTGAAGTCTTTTGTTCGATTAGTTCCGGCCGAACCAGTTTGGATGCCGGGTCAGAAAAATGCCTATATCTCCGAAAATAATTTGAATTTTGAAAAATCCTCTTGTACACGTATTCTTGAATAGTTAGACTTTGAAAATATAAAAAAAATCGATTTTTTTTTTAATTTCTAGACTAGAATACCCCCTTAATCGAAATGCCTGTAGTCAATCCATTAGAGATAAAGAGGTTTGTTGCTATTTATCTATCATGCCAACTGGACCATTTTCAAACCTATTTTCTATAAATTTTTTCGTTGTTATCCTCATTAACAGACAGTTGGATAGATGACTCGCGTGTGATAAGCCTTCCATGACTTTCCGAACTTCACTGAATGGTTTGTGCCACGCAAATACTAGTATTTTAGGTCATGAAAAAGATGAATCCCAAATCATTTTACAGAAAACTTTCCCGAAATGATTTGGGGAATGCTCGAAAGTTCAGAAGCAGTTTACAGATAGAAATTCGCACTCTTTTGATTTACGTAGGTCCAACTGCCGTGGTAATCTGAGCGGACCACGATCGCTTCATTGCTATGTCAACTTGTGTCGCTACTGAATTCATGTTTTTATAACCGAGTTCCGTTTTGGGCTTATATCAATTATTTGCCACCTACTCTGTAGTTTTTGTAAAATAAGACCAGGGAATAATATTAGGAAAGAATAGTAAAGCAGGTCAGGTCAAATTAAATATTGTTCGTGTTAGACGGGATCATCGACGGCGCTAAACCAAAGGTCCTCCAGTGATTCCGGTCTTCTTCGTGAATGAAACATAATAACACAGGAAAGGAAGGTCTAAGTTTCCGTGTAAACATTTCGTACTCTTCCACTTGCAAAGACTATAGCTGGAGAAAAACCTTCTGGTTGGCAAGGCTTGTTAGTTACATGGGATCGAAAAAAATTGCTCTTTGCTGTATCCATCGCGCGGGTCAACTGGGCAATGGGTGTCGCTGCTTACAATGTTATGATTGCAAGCTGGCTCTGGTCAGAAACATTACATTGCAGGCAGGCGGCACCTAGCGAAAGCTATGTTTTCCCAATCATCCCCTTATGATGGACTGCTATATGCATCATAAGATGTAGGTGAATGGGTAATATAATGAGATACATGACGGTAGGTATAGAAAGCTAGAGGCAGAGATCCCCGAATAACAAAACCCAATATGAAAGCCAAGAACGGAACGAATTGGACTGGGATATTAATCCAATGGGAGACGAGGCTGTTACCAACGGCGGACAGAGCAATCCTATAAGCTGTGTCGTCAGCGGTCACACATACACAAAACAGCTCTACAGCACACGGGTGCCACAGTTCCTGAAGGCTTGGACTAAGAAAACGCTGTAAATATAAACGCGGAAAAAGAAGAAGAACTTTTTCGCTCTCTTGAGCGACTGACCGACGGTCATCCTATTTTATCCATGTCTACAGTGTCTGTAGGTGGATAGGTAGTGAAGGTTAAAGAATTTGTCGCGCGCGAATTTGTTATGAACAACATCTACGTAGACAGGCAATCAGCAGTCAAAGCCGTAACCTTGAATCGCATATCGGCCATAAGTGTTTTGGGAAGCAAGACGGCAGAGAAAAGTGTTGCAGAAGTAAGAAACTTCACTTCTACTGGGTGGCTGGTCACAAAGACATCAGGGCAATGAAATAGTGAACGATAAACCCCATGCAATGTCTATACGACGGTCTGGACAGAAGCATGGTAAAGAAAATCAAAACCCGATGGAACGAGCTACCTGAGTACAAAACGAATAAAGTCATATGTGAAATGGTAGATCGCAAGTACATAAAATTCTTTTTGGCACTGGACAGAAGAGACTGGAGGAATATGATCGGAATACTAACTGGTCACTGTCAAGTGCCGACACACGCCCGCAGAGTGGAGCTGACAGATTGAGAAGACTGAAGGAAATGCTTAGAACAAAGTACCACGGAAACAATGGAGCAACTCTTGTGCACTTGTCCCGCATTGGCAAGACTGAGCTATAAGCATCTGGGGTCCCCACTGGAAGAGGTATAGATAGAGTTCATTGAAATCCGCCTCAAGTGCGGGCATCCTAAATGATGACTATTCCTCACGGACCTAATAAATGACCTTAATCTAGTATCGCAAAAGACCAAAAATGGTCATTGCATGGCCCATAATTCCCTTCAGGCCTAGTGATAGGAGGTGAAAATTTGGACTATTAATTTTCCACTTTCTTTTGCAAACATAAGACTCTTCTGCCAGTTTGTAAGAGTATTTTTCTTAGCCATCTTTATAAACCTCAGATCTAAAGAGATATTCTGCAAATCAGTGGTAAGGAGGCCAAGCTACTTTGTGATTCGCAAAATGATTTCGCCGTGTATGCATAAAATTTCAATTTCCACGACGCTGATGAAGCAAAGCAACAATGTTGCAACATCTTGTGGCGACACGCGCAGCTCGCGCAAAGAGAAAACGGTTGATTTTAGTGCTTGTTGTAGATCATGTGTGGCAAGTGGCAGGTAGTGCGCTTAGGATGTCATTGCTTAAACGGCATATGCAGATGTAGCTATACATATATGTATATGCATACATACATACATTTGTGTGTGTGTGTGTTTAGTGGCCGTAATGGCATTGTTTGCGCGTGTAGTTACGTAATCTACGAAATGGCACTAAATATGCAGTACATGTCATTTGCAGTAAATCTGCTTACTTACTTAAGCAATTCCATTAAAATTCTATACACACCACGCCACGTTGCATATTGTTTCAATATTTAATTTGGTAAAAGCTTTTGCCGCGCACTCTAAACCCGCACACACACACACGCACACACAAATATACTCGTTTCGTTTTTTTCTGCTTTCTCTACGCGCTTCTTGGTCACACAATCACGAGCAGAGATAGTCAAGTAGTTGAGTTAATGCTGCAGCGTGTCCCCGATTTGGTTGCCGCATTCTTTCTGGTGTTTTCAGTGTTTTTTGTTGGTGTTTTTTTTTGTGTTTTTTCATTATTGAAATTTCTTTTAGATTTTGCACTGGTGATGAAGTCTGGTTATGCTTTCATTTATTCCGATTTGTCGACTTCTCCGTTGCAGTCGGTGCGTCTTCTGCGTCGCCTTGCCGATTTTTACCCGCTCGCCGCCATCGTTGCATGGTCGCTGCCACCGCTTTTATTCTTTATTTATTTTCGCTTTTCATTTGGCATTGCAGTGCTGCGTGTGCTTCATTCGCTTCATGCTTGTGCAGTCGTCCGTAAGTTTACTTGGATTTTTCTGTGAAAATATTGCATTAAAAGGAGTTGCTGTGAAGCGCATACTAAATGGCGCTGAAGCTGAAGAAAAACTTAAAAAATCTCTCTTTGCTTTAAGAAGAAAGGCGGCGCGCGCTTTTGCTTAAGGAAATCTGCGAAAGCGTGAGGAAATGAAAACTGCATACATGCACACCACTGTACATACGCATAAGCACAGTTCCAGCTCAAAGCCCGGTGACATACCGACACGCTGTTCGGACTCAGCTGCCGGCGGCGTTTCAGTTCGCTGCATATGACCACTAAGTTGTTGTAAGCTGTGTAGCGTTGCCATCGGCTCACTGTTGCATGCTGCTGCCAGCGCATTGCAATTTTGAAATCATCCAAATGCTACAATTCTCCAGAATTTGTATTCAATTCGCGAATTCTGGCGAAAATTTTTCGCTTTGCTTTGCTTGTAATAATTTTGTGGTGCTTTTGTTTCACTGGTTTTTCATAACTTCCATTTCTATTTGGCCTTTCGGGTTTTTTACACCCTTTGGTGTTTGCATTTTTGATTTGATTGAAACATGCTCTGGGTGTACTTCTTTCTCTCTCTGAGCTACCTAAGGTTTTTGTTTGCATTGCGTCACAATTGAATGAGTACTTTTGTTGGTGTAATAAGAAAGTGTGTAATATTTTTGAACAGGAAACAGGAATTTTTCAGAGTGTGAACACAAATATAAATCCGAATGCGAGTAACTAAGTATTTTTCTAAATATAAGTGTTTATCTGTGGATAAGTACTATCTAAGTTCTTTTTCCAGTTCCAATTTCTGTGGAGTCTTAATTAGGCCATCTTCACCAACTGCAGTCACAAGTAGCAGAGTGAATAGAAATTTTAACTTTCAGACGGCTTGTCAGCGGCAGCTCTGAAAAGCAGGATTATTGCCTGCAATCCATTGCTGGGTTTTTTTACTTTTTGTGCTGGCACAGAGTCTTGCTGAAAAATCTCATGCTTTCCATCGAAGAGAGTATTGCTTAACTGCTTTATCACATTTTCTGAAACAGCCAGCCACTTATACCTTAGTTTGTATCCCTTTACACAGAAGTGAAGAGGTGTAATGCTTTTACAGGAGACTCCGCAACAAATCATTATAGGAGCTAAATGGCGGGCAAGTTGAAACCTTGAAATAGCATTTTGCACGTATTTGGAAGTTTTTGTGTAGATTTTGTTGTTGTGCTTATTGAAAACTTGCAAAAAGAATACTTTGAAGGACGTTGACTACGTGCCACCGAAGAAGTCGCTTGCATCTGTTGAGTCTAATTTGGGTTGGCATCTTTTCGAATAAGTTTTGTCATTGATCTTGTCGATATGCTCGACACTCGATATATCTAAGTTTCTTAACATAGTTTTCTGTATTCTAAATTCATTCATTTCGACTTCAAGTAAGATGACTTAAGGTACGATGATCTTGAATGTGCGTATTAGAATGAATTATGAGTCGTTAGGTGGAATTCAGTTTTGTACACATTTATATGAGGTTCGAATAGCTATTACCCGCTTGAAGAATGTCACCGACAGTTTTATCGAGTGGATTCATTTGTTATTGAACAAGCTAACGGATCAGTCGCTAGCAAATAAAAAATTTGGGCATTCTTAACAAGAACAACAACATGGCAGAGACTGATGGGCTTCCGGCCGAGTAAATCAAACTCTTCGGCGGCGAAGAGTTGATAAGAAGCATGCATGTGCTTATATTTAGAATATTGTCGGATGAAAAGATGCCCAACGATTGGATCCTAAGTGTGCTCTGTTCAGTCAACGAAACGGGGAACCGCTCAATTGGCGTCAACTACCATAGGATAAGCCTCCTCAACATCGCATATAAGGTTCTATCGAACGTATTATGTAAAAAATTAAAGCAGACCGGCAAAAAATAGCCAGTGTGGCTATAGACTCGGAAAATCAACAATCGACCAGATGCGCCAAATCTTGGAAAAGACCCGTGAGAAGAGAATCAATGCATACCACCTCTTTGTCGATTTCAAAGATGCTTTTGACAGCACGAAAAGGAGCTGCTTCAGTGCCACTTTGTCTGAACTAGATACGTCTATGTAAGCGGGAAGAACCCCTCCGCGCGTTTCAATACCAAGCGAGATTTTAGACACAAAGATTCCCTATTGTGCGACTTTTTCAGTCTGCTGCAGGAGAAAATAATTCGAACTGTGGAATTTAATCGAGCAGGTACAATATTTGAAGACGTATGCTGATGATATTGATATCATTACCCTCAACAAAGGTGCCGTGAGTTCTGCTTTTTTCAGACTGGATAAGAAGGCAAAGCAAATGGGTCTGGTAGTGAACGAGGGCAAGACGAAATATCTCCTGTCGTCACTGTTGACAGTCATAATTTTGAAGTCGTAGATATTTTCCTTTATATTAGAATCAGAATCAACACCAACAATAATATCAGCCACGAAATCCCACGCAGAATCATTCTTGCCAACAGGTTCTACATTGGCCTGAGTAGGTTATTCAGAAGTAAAGTCCTCTCTCGACGAACAAAGACCAAACTCTGCTAGTCCCTATCATTCCCGTCCTTCTATATGGTGCGGAGGCATGGACGATGACATCATTTGGTCGGCATAAGGAGTGTTTTGTGAAAAATTTGTGGTCGGGATGTACACGATTTTCGGCGATATTGACATACATAGGTTAACAAATAAAGAGAAAGAGGCTTTGCTGGCTAAGTCATGTTGTCTTGATGGAAGATAAAACTTCAAATTTGAAGTTAATTGATTCAAAATCCACCGGTAGAAGTAGAGGAAGAGGAAAACTTCCACTCAGTTGGAGAGATCAGGTGAAGAACGACCTGGCTGCACTTGGTGTCTCGAATAGGTTATAACCACGTAAACTGTGTCTACGCCAGTAAAGAAGAGCAAGAAAGTGGCAATGAAGTTAAAATATTTTTAAATTTCATATTTACCAAACATTTAAAATTTCATTAATTTCGGGCCGTTCGCTAGCACAGTTTTAATTCAAACTTGACATATGGGTTTCTCAGGTTTTTACAGAACGTAATTTGCTTCGTCGCATTAATGACTGTGCTTTGCTTATCAAACATGAAAGAAGTGGTGCATATTTTAAGCCCTGTGTTACTGTTGACGAAGAGTACGTTGTTTACAAGAATGTAAAGCGCAAGTGATCATGGACTCAGAAGGAAAAAAGCATCTCCAGCCACTTCGAAAGCCAATAGACACAAAAAAAATGTATGTTGTCTGTATGGTGGGATTTCAAAGGTATCATTTAGTTTGAGGTTTTATCCGACAATACTACAATTATTATAATTCTTAAGTGTGATCAACTGGACAAATTGAATGATGCATTCCAAGAGTAAAGGCCTGAATTGATCAATAGAAAAGGTGTATCCACCGGGATAATGCGAGACCTTATAGAAGTTTGGTGATTCGCCAAATTTTTTGCAGCTTGAATGAGATATGCTACAATGCTCTTCATATTCTTCAGACTGTATATGCAACATTTTTTTGATGGCAGAACCTTTAGCTCAAATCGTGATGTCAAAAACCACGTGAACTGGTTTTTGCCAAAAATCAAAAATATTTTGAGCATGGAATCAATATCTTCCTCGAAAGATGTCAAAATGTATTGGATCAAAGTGGAGAATATATAAATTAATGAAATGTTTTACACAATAAAAAATTCACTTTTAAGCTTTACTAAAAAATATGTAATTACCTAGTGAATGACCGAATATTAACTTCGGTTAAATTGTTAATTTTAATTGATCGTAAGCCTTTAGAAAACTCAATTCCAACTTTTTGGATACTATTATGATTTTTGAAATCGACTAGGTAGCTCTAGCTTTACTACCAGCGACAGGCAGGATTTTTTGATAATTATCTACCAAACTCTCTGGAATTGCTGACTTAAAACCAACCTTACCGCAAGCTTATTGTATCAGCTAATGAAGGGCACTTGGGTGGTCTCGCTCGCCTAAGAAACCACCTGCACTCGTGCTTTTGTATGTGAACGTGCCTTAAAGCCGCTTTCACTCGAGTGCTCTCAGGCGATTCGGACCTTTCAATGTATTTTCGGCGCAGATTTGTTTGCCTTGCACCGTTGCTTGCTTGCCTGCTCGATAGTTCGACAGAGCAGCCAACAAGCGAGTGAATTTCATTTAACACTCCATCAACTTGCCGTTATACGACTGCAGCTTGTCTTCGTTTGGCTTTCTTTGTAGTTGCTCAATATGACTTTTTCATTTGCACTTACTGTATTTATATGCATACTTCGCCAGTTTTACATTTTCCCATTCGTTTTGATTTGGATTTTGAATTTGAATTTCTGTTGCATTGTTCTCCCAGGACTTTTCACATTGTCTGTTTGCTGTTGTTGTTGGTTTTGCAATGTTTTTATGTGTTGCTTATGGGAAGCTGCTCTTGGGGAGAATTGAAAATTTGCAGCACGATTTCACGATTTGCTTCATGAACAGTGAATGATTGTGTGCAATGCCAACAATTGCCTAGCTACTGCGCCTAAATGTATGCAGCACACAACATAGCGGGAAACACAGGATCAGCGCAGCGGCGGCCGACCTTCGAAGAGTTGTGTCGATTTGCTGAAGTGAAAGAAGAAAACTAGCAACACACACACACATATATATATATATACATGAACCAACACCCACACACACTGACACACATTAGCGCAGCAATAAGGAGCGCTCAAGCAGAACAGCGTCTCTCTGTGGCGGCGGCGTCGCGCAAGGGGAGTCTCTGAGAGTTGAAAAAATAAGCCATGGTGAGGGCAGGCGGGGCGCGACGCCGCTGCAGTCAAGTGCCAAGTGGCAGCTGCAAATGCTCGCGTTGACGTCATTTATGAGCCGCAGATGTCTTGGCAATCTATTTTTGCTTTTAACACTGCGTTGCTTGTTGTTGTTAGTGCACTGGTTTGCTGTTATTATTGTTGTTGTTGTGACACAGACAAGCCAGTGATTTGCAGTGTCGATTTCAAAGTGCTCGGCTTCTTTGCATGTTTTAGCGCGCCGCCCGCCCGCGTTGCCGCCGTTGCATGCAGCTTGCCTCGGTGAAACAATAACAGCATCCGCAGCAACAACAATAACAACAGCAGCTGGCAGCAGCAAGTTTGCAAGAAATATGAGCGGCAGCAAGCTTATTTAGCTTTAAACATTTTGCACAATTTGTTGCATACACTTTGCCGCATGCACCGTGTGGCATGCAACGCCAGTAAATTTACAGCTCCACAATTTTTCCACTCACTTTTGTCCTTTTGTTTCGTGCACGGCTCATTTTCATTATCTGCCAGCTTCGTGGCATAGCATAGTTATTGTTTTGTTGTTGTTGTTGTACTTCTTTAGTTGCGCATTAACGCTGGCGTTGTTGGGTAGCTGGTCTGTGGCTTTTGCTGAAAGCAGGTCACCGGAGTATAATTTCTTCTTCTTTTTTTGTTTTTTTCGTGTCGTATTTTCGCCGAACTTTGATTCTTCTGTGCTGTCTTCGTCTTCTATTTTGTGGTTGGCGTTATTTTGGTTTTGCAGTTTTGGCTTCGTTGTCTTCTCACTTATCCTTTGGCATCCTTTGAGTGCTTATCTTGTCAGGAGATTGTCGGTGGCGCTCTTTTGCCACTTAATCATTTAAACATCAAGAAGTTATGGACGGAGCGGTCAGCTTGTTTCAAACAACATATTTCGCAGTTTCAGAATTTGCTTTTGCATTTGAAAGTTTTATAAACTTTTTAAGTCTCATTAACACCTATACAATAGTGTTAATGTATCAATACGCGTATAAGAGAGCATTTTCTTTAAGAAAAATATTGAGTTTCTATTGAATGATGAAGAGTGATTTAGAGAGCGTTTGATGCCATAATTTGTATTTTGCTATTTTTGAAATTTTTAGAAAGGCGGTAACCCTTTTGCAATATTTGTTGACATTTCTTAAAATTGTTTAAATTTTCGAGGCTTACCATACATTTTAAAAAATTTTTTGGTTTTCAAAAATTTCCAACGGATGGCAACTCTAAAAAAATATATGCTTTTATCGTTTTCCAAAACCATGAACCATAAAGCGTTTTGAAACTCTTTATTTATGCCACAGCTTTTTTAAGCTTTCAATAGGTGGCAACTCCAGTACAAAAGTTATCTAAATTTTCGGAAAGTCTTTTTAAATCTTTTCTACAGGTAACAACCCTACATATATCACAAATTATTTAACATTTCACAAAACCTTCTTGAGAGCCCGAGATTTCAAACCGGTGGCAGCTGTATGCAAACAAATTAGTAATTTCAATTGAATATTTTCCAAACCCATGTAAAAAAATCATTTTGAAATTCTTTATTTATATCATTATTATTTTTCAGTTTTCCTTAGGTGGCAACTCCAATATTTTTCTAAATTTTCCCAAAGCCTTTCTCAACAGCTCAAATCTGAAACATATTTGATGCTGTATTCAGTTTAAAAACCATCTGTAGGTGGCAACCCTACTTCACAAATTGTTTAAAATTTCACAAAACCTATTAAGTACAAAATCTTTTCATGGGTGTACTCCTTCAAGGCCAGCAATGCCATTTACGCGTGTAGACAAATGCTTGACACAATGTGTGGCCTTCTCACTTTCTCATGCAGTGGTACTATACAGCTATTGTATTCTGATCTAGCAGAATTCTGATCTAGCAGAAGTGCAGTTGTGTGATGGACAGGCTTACAGAAATCTACCTACCGAAATCCAATGGAAAGGGTTCAGAAGCTCACTTCGCTGTACATAACTGGAGCTCGGAGAATCACTCCAACGCTGGCTCTTGGACTCGTCAAAAATCATGTTGAACGAAATTATAAACAAGAAAAAAACGTTAACTTCGGCTGCACCGAAGCTAATATACCCTTCACAGGTGTATTTCTTTTAGTAACTATGTGTTCAGTTTGTATGGAAGCTGCACGCTATAGTAATCCGATCTGATTAATTTTTTCGGAGATTATGTTATTATCTTAAGCAGTAATCCATGTCAAATTTCGTGAAGATACCACGTTAAATGCGAACGTTTTCCATACAGGCCCTTGATTCCGATCGTTCGGTTTGTATGGCAACTATATGCTATAGTGAGCTGATCTGAACAATTTCTTCCAATATTACATTATTTCTATGACCAATAACTCATACCAAATTTCGTGAAGATTGTCGTTAAATATGAAAGTTTTCTACACAAGAACTTGATTCCGATCGTATATATGCAGACAGACTGACAGACGCTGGGCTTATATTTGATACAAGTGATATCAATTAACATGTTCCTTCCATTGGAATCACATTTCCACGTGGCGGGTCCCATATCCAGCGAACAAATTCAGCTGAGCCCGTCAAGACTGCCTCTTTCCATGCCGTGAAACAGAATCTTACTCAAAGTTGCTCACCTGGAGGGCGCACACAAATTTTTCATGCAACTTGAGAACTACATCACTGGTGGCAACTATAAATTTGATAGAGTTAACGAAATTATATAGTATATCTTGGAACCAGTATAAATTTCACTAATAATCTAAGTCTGTAGATCAAACGCAGAATAACTCTAACCAACAGGCGCTTCTTTGGGATCGGTAGGCAATTGTGAAGCAGTTTCATCTCTAGACGAACAAAAATTACGCTTTATAAGTCCTAATCATTTCCGTGCTATTCATCGAAACGAGATGAGTAAGCACTTGGAGCATTCTAGAGAACTCTTCTCCGTATGGAAGATAATGTTCCGTAGAAAAGCTAATTCGATTCGAGACCCATGGATGGAAAAGGGCGCTCACGCATCTAATGGAAGAGCCAAGTACATGGGGACCTGTCTACACTTGGTATGTGCAACTAGTTCAACTCGCAAAGCATATAGGCAGGACCGATCCACCGTATAGGTGTAGTGCAAAAGAAGAAGAAGTTCTCAATTAACCCAATCGAACGTCCACTTAATTGATTAGGTTTCTTCATTAATGTTGAAAAGTTTAGTTTGAATTTTTGCTAAATGCTCCATTAATCTTTCATAGAGATAAAGTTTTTGTAAAAGTTTTCATACAATCCTGTAAAGTTTATACTATGAAATCAACAAAGCATATATTTGAAAACGGAAAACACAATTTCATCGAAGTATTGTCCTCAAGCTTTAATAAACAAATCCGAAATATATTTCAGACAGCTGTCAAATGTTAATTATGTAAGTTTAATCGATCAAAATTTAAAGGCAAACATTATGAGCCAATTAACACTTAACTTGTTTTAACTAATTGAGATCTTTAAAAAAATCTTTTAAAAAAGTCCTAAAATCATATTGGAAGCCCTGGACAACCGAAATCTCTGAAGTAGTAAATAGCGTCTACTTTATTGCAGCACACATCCTCATAAGACTATTATTTTGTCTTCAATAATGGACTTTTCCAAAAATTTATTGTACATAATTTCTCGTGCTAAACCTTCGTAAGTTCAATCTTCGTCGTAATTTAGCCTCAGTGCACAGAGTGTTTCAAATATTTATGAATATGAATAATGCAACCAAAATTTAGGAACAAAGTCTCCACTACCCAGAGCTTCTTAGCACACACCAACACATACTACATAAAGTCCATATAATATTTTTCTCAAGCATTGTGTCAGCAGATTTGATGGAAGACGTGCCACACAGTCTTGGCTGAGTGCGAAAATTTTGTTGTTTGCGATTTTCTCCCCAGCGTCTATTTCTCGCAGATTTGCAACAATAAAGATGCAACAAAAACAATGACAGAAAATAATGAAGAAAAAAATATTGAAAGTGGAGCAGAGTACGAGCGGAAGACTGGCCTTCCATGTCAGGCAGTTAGCTGTGGCAGTTGGCAAGTTGTGAGTCAAGTCAAGGCAAAAGGCAAAGGATGGCCGGTGTAGGTGACGGTTTATGAACGTGCTAGCTATTTTAAAACGATTTAAAACGACTTCGGGGTATTTGCAAGCGAAGGCAAAAGAAAAGCCAACAAAAGAGGAAATAAAATAAGAATGTAATCACAACAAAAATGTTGCAAAAATTATATGCGAGTGTGTAGCTAGATCTGTATAAGAGATGTGTATGTGAAGACTTACATATAAAGGGAAGGGAGAAGGCGTGAGATGCGCTGTAAAATGATTGATAGGATTTTTCGCACATTTGTCTTATTCTACTTATATGAAATATTTGTTCTTGTTCTCATTTACTTGCAGATTGCTGTTGTTGCAGCGTTACATTGCTTTGTCGTTAAGAGAGTGGGTCGTTGGAAATGACAGCATGCGATTGGTGAGTGCCAGATTTATAAATGAATATCTGTACTATATGCTTTTGTGTGTATGTAGTGTTATATATGAACTTGTGTTGGTACCAGACAGCTGAGCTTCAAGCTAGTCAGTTCACAACTAGGCCTTAGCTAGGAGAAAAGCGATCCATACCGAAAGGAGCCAGAGAAAGATAGGGCTCTATGTGTTTTTATGGATAGTTGGTTGAATAAAATATGGAGCTAAGATGATAAATAGTTATTTTTTCAATGAAAACATGGAAGATCTGTACAAAATCAAAATAAAAAAATGTATGAAGATTTAAATTTAAACAGATAACTATAAATGGTTTTGAATTAGTGTGAAACTGGTTGGTTAGGTTAGGCTATACTGACCGTCAGTTAGGTCAAACATAGAGCAACTGGTTCTTGTTAATCACAGATGAAAGTTCAGTTTTTTGGATTTTTAAGAGAAACCTCATATCGATTTTTGATACTTAATCTAGTCATTAGAACTGCCAAGCTTCTAGCTTTATAAGAAGATTTCAAGATAATGCTGGACAGAAGCAATGCATTCTGCATTGATCGTTGTTACATATTTCCATCCGGCTTGCATGTGCTGTCTGTAGATTGTGACCTGTCTTTAGGCTAACAACCGTCCTGCAGTTCGTTCGAGATCGTGTGAGTAAAAAGCATACGTGTTTTCCTTCGGGACTTTCGTGCACACTCTTGACGATTATGCATGATCTTAAGACATTCTATCTCAACCCACTACGTCTGTCAACCCTTACAGTAATTTAATTTTGTACCAGTTTTAGCGACTTGTGTATTTCCTGTCCTTATGAAAGGCACATTTGGCAATCTCATCAACTATTTTGATCCCAAATTTCTTTTGTGGCCTGTAACCTTGTACATATGCAGCCACTTGCCGGAAGCTACTACATCTACTACCTTCTACGACGGATATGTTGATCTTCATTATATATCTTCTTTATTTTAATTTCGAAAGTGCAAAGACTTGCCTGAAGCTGCGCAGCACTGAAACACAATTCTTCAAACACAGCTCTTCTCCCAAGAGACAGTATTATCAGAAATGTTACCTTTGGCAGTAAGGCTGAATAGAATGATTCCACAACCTACTACTAAGGGATAGTATAATTCAGTAATACAACGACGGCTCCATAACGTCGGAAGGAATTGGTGCGAGAGTCGCAGGACCGCATATCAAACTTTCCATACCTACGGAACGTTTACCGTGCATTTTTCACAAGTTTTTCCTATAAGTTTGTGTCTAAAGATAAATCTGTCTATCTAAATCGATATGAAAACTCAACAAACGGCACTTAAAGCAATTTCAGCTTACGAGGCTAATAGAGCAGGCGTGCATAGAATGGCTGAATAGCTTATCCGGTTGTAACTAAGTGAACCGTATCTGGATATCAGGTCACAAAGAATATCCAGGCATGAACTGGCTGCTGATCTTACTGCATCTAACGTGGTAAGACCGTATAGTTGTATTACGGCATGCATGCACCAGGTAAAGTTGCTATTGGTTGGTTACAATCTCACCAGGTTCGAAAATGGAATAAATCTCCCGAGAGATAAGTTCCGCCTATTTGTCGCATTTTATACTGGTTTTAATAAGCTTAAAAAGCATCTATTAAATATGGATCCAGCAACTTGTGCAAACTTCGAGTTCTGCGACATGGAGTCCGAAACTCCCGAGCACCTAACGCTAAATTGCATAGCAGTCTGCAGGCGCGGGATTAAGTGCCTTGGATCCATGGATGCGAGTGATGACCACAACGCCTCAATAACACTTAACAGTATACTGGAATTAATTACTGTGATGGACCGTTTACAGGTTGTGAGAGAGGGGATCGACCACTTTTTGTTATTTTTCCGCTAGAGACATTATTGCATCAGTGTAAAACTTTTCTGGTTTCTCGGCAAAAACTGTGACAAGTAATTTTTACTGGCTTCTCATGAAGCCAACATTACTCTATTAAGGGAGTTCTGCATTGACCAAAACAATACCGATGGTGCAAGGTCAGGGCTATATGGTGAATGCATCAAACTGGGATGTTTTGGGGAAGCGGACCCCGTTTTTGCCGAGTCATCAAAGATTTAGCGCTGTCCTGATGGAAGACGAATCTCTTTCTGTTGATCAGTATTGGCCGTTTTTGGATTGCTTGTTTCAAACTCATCAGTTATTGACAGTAAAATGTAGAATCAACCATTCGACCATGCTGGAGCAGCTCACAATAGGTGACAATCCCACCAAACACTCAGCATAACCTTTCGAGGCGTCAATCCTGGCTTTGCGACCATTTGTTGAGCTTTACCACGTTTGAACCATTATCTTTTTCGCACATTATTGTTTTATTTGATCCACTTTTCGTCTCCTGTTATCATTCCCTTCAGAAATGGTTCCATTTCATTTCGTTTCAGCAAAGAATCGGAGATGTTTATTAATTAAATTTTTCATAGACAATTCATGTGTACCCAACATCTTTTTGTAGCCAGCCTTTTTTTTTAAACGGTTTGAAACCGTTTGATGATGAATGTCAAGTTATTTAGCGATATCATGGCTGCTTATGTGACGGTCCTGGTGAATCTTTTTCACAATTTAATCGACTTTTTCAAGGATAGGTCGAACAGAGCGAGGCGTATCATCACATCTCCAGATCGGAAGCGTGCGAACCATTGTTGTGCTACACGAACTGATACTGATGGCTTGCGTGGCATTCTTTCCTTTTTTAAACAAAAATTTTAAAATATTGCGAATTTTTTCATTATTTTCACTCATTTTTGAACAGCTGTAACTTTTTTTCAACTTCCCCAAATGGTTAAATGAAGCTTAAAATCTCACTTTTCCAACACTATATGGAAAGACTTTTCGACTTTTTCGACTAACCAATATATCGGTTACTTAGAATTGTTTTAGAAAGCATTTTGCATTATACCTCAGTCCTCTGATATTTCCACGTCCTCATCCTATGGAAGTGAAGGGTGTTGTCAACATTTTGTTTCACTCTTTCTACCTGAGTGCTTTAACTTTTAACCAAACACATGTCTAACCAGTAATGACAGCAGTGACCTCCAAGTAAAGTTACAGCTCACTTGAAATATTTGAAAAGGTTAAGTCCGCATTCATGTCATTCATAGCAATATTGCATTTCTATTTACTAAATATGGTATACTGAAGTGTTTTTTTTTGTTTTTGGCTCCACTAACCAACCTGTAATGTGTTCGGAAGCCATTTGTAGAATGTCAAAACGGGAAAAGTTTCTTCGTTTTCAAAATCCGCAAAGTAAAAGTGTACTAATTAAAAAACATAGCTCTGAATGCAGCAACTATCTTCGCCACTCGTAATTCATCGCTTTCAGGTGCGCTATTTATTAAAAGTGCCAGCATAATGAGCAGTTTTTCAAAAAATCTCCATACTTAAGACTGCAAAAAGACAAAACCGAACTGTTGTACATATGTATGTATGTGTGATAAGGCTTATGGCCAATGTGTTCCACGTGTATGCTCTAGTGTGGGTCCATGCGTTGCTTGGCAGTCATTTATAACGGACAAAGTGCTGATGACTTTGGGCTGCTCACATAACTGCTTTTCTATGCTTATTTATACACTTTAGCGCTTGAAACCGAGCATTTGTTTACAAACGAGCACACAAGGATCCGAGATAAAACAAAATCATACAAACAGAATTAAAGTAAAAAAACAAAAAAAAAACGAAAATAAAGACTATAAGTGGCCTCTTGCAGAGCACGTCGTGAGTGAATGACGAGCACCGACCATTCCACAGTACGGTACAGCTGCAAATGTATCGTGTCGGTGGTTAATGGCATATGTGTTGGTGGTTTTCAGGTCCAACATTGAGGGTTCCAGTGAGAAAGTCAGCAAATGACATTCAAGGGAATTCGCAATGCAAAGTGATAAATTGTCTACGCCCTTAAATGCCATAATCACACATACATCTGCATACAAATGTAAGGGTTTAGTTATGATGTACCATATAGAACATCGTAGAATTGAAAACAGTATTTATTTACTGAAATTTCATTAAAAAACTAATTTTAGTTATGACCCAGATCCCTTTTGTGACTTTTAGTTATCACTCTTATTGGAAGAAGAAGAATTGCAGACAATCGTAGAGAAGAATGGGAAATGTTATTTTATTATTTGCTAAGGTAGTATGCGTAGGCTCATCCTAAAAAACGAAGGGAATTCCTGTTCGAAAAAAGCTTTTTCATAATAGAGAAACTATATCTCTTCTGTTCAATACTCGAACTAGGCCCTTTAAAATCGCTTTGATGCTGTAATACTTAGTCTACTCGTATTTAACAAGGTTACGTACGCTCTCGTTTAAAAAATGATTCCATTCCCATTTCTATGACGGGTTTTTATAATATCCTTAGTTATCCGCCAAGCTATTGTGTTAAAATCCACCAACCAATCCCGAAAGTCGTTTTACCGTTTGGCAAGATCACACCAACTTCTTCCTCTTTATTGCGTAGACACCGCTTGAGCGGTTATAAGCGTTATACCTACACTAAGTGAAACAGGCTCTTCCCAATCCGTCTTTCTAAACTACCACTTCTAATACTTCTAATACCAGATTGCAGATTTTCAGGGTTGAATGGTCTACAAACAGTCGCAGGTTTATGTTCAATTCAATCTTTGAGATTTTGGTTCGACTTATTCGAAATTTGAATATCATTTGCCATATTATTCGTTGCCAACACACAAGGTCTTTAAGTGAGGTTTCGAAAGTCAGCTTGGGTGCATTTTCTGCTCGATTAAAAGAAGAATCAACGGAAGCCATTGTCATTATAATGTTGTTAATTTAGTTTGTATGACGACAACGAGGTGTAGCCCCGCGAGCTCCCTTTGCGCCAATAAATTGTGGAAAATTTTTTTTTTTTAATTAACAGAGCTTATTTTGTCTAATGTCATGGTCATAACAGATTTTCAGGTATACCAAGCTCACATGTTGCGAAAAAGACAAGCAAGTATTTAATGTAAATTGGCTGACAGATCTAACTTATATTAATTTTATACGTTAAGCCGATGATGGATGGTTGACAAAAGTTACACTAATTTGATAGCATCAACCTTTTTAACAATAAATTTCTGTGGAAAGTAGGTCGATAACCATTCACGAGCTCGAGCTCGGAATTGAGCTAAAACATTGTATAGTGGAATGAGTGAAAACTATCGAAACTTTCTTCGAATTGCTATCGCATCCATCGTTTTTATCTCATCTGGAAGGCAGTCTCCGTTCTCAAGAGCAAGATCGCTAGTTTTCAAAACTGAGATCTCTTGATTAAATGTTAGTAAAAAGATCGTTATAATCGGTGTAATTTTTTTTTGTTAAGAAATATCACTGGTCTAACAAAAAACAACATTATGTATCATATTTCAACACAAATCTTTATAGTTGCCGGAAAAATAGTCTGCTAAGTGGCCAACGCTTAATGCAATTTGCAACTTGTTATATTTGATGTTGCAATGCTGTGATTAAACACGGTCTTGGTGACCAATCTATCGTCCCAAAAGGTGAAATTATCTGCTCATCGAAGTATTCTCTTAATAAATCCATTGATTGATGCGATGTGTGGAAGGCGAGATCACGAGCTTCAATTTCAGCCGTCATCGTCGGTTAGTCGGTCATAGTCGGTTATCATAGCACGAAAACGGTCGCCATTAACGGTTACGCTCTCATCCGCCTCATTTTTCAAAAAATTATGGACCAATGGTTCCACAGGCCCACAAACCCCACTAAACCGTTGTCTTTTCTGGATGAAATGTCAGCTCCTGAATCTCTTTAGAATTCTCTTCGTCCAAAATGCGGAAAATTTTGCTAGTTAACATACTCTTTGAACCGGATATGGGCCTCATCGCTGAACAAAAATTGCCTCGGAAACCTTGCATCTTTTTGGAACTTTTCAAGAGCCCAAAGAGCGAGGCGGTGTCGAGGTGCTTCAGTTCTTGCACAAGCTGTAATTTTTATGCTTTCAATATAAGATCTCCATCTATTCGGTCGAACATTATCCTATAATGAATGCTAGGACTCAAGATGGGTGTTGCGAATCGTGCGCTCAGTAGATTATGTTGGTCATAAGATGAACGAAGCTCGCGAAACACATTCTTTACAGAGCGTGAGTTTTCGGATTGAAGTTGAGCGATTTGTAAAAGCTTTTTAGGCGTAAGTCCTTTCATGATGAAATGCCAAGCAATACTGAACAAAAATAACGTGACAGCTTGACACAACTCATTTGTAATCTGTCAAAAAAAGGCTATTGAAAAAAGTACTTGTACTTGCATCATCCGTTAAATAGTAAGTCTAAGGGATGCAGCCTTTGCAGTCGGGGAGTCTCTTTACTGTTGTCCAGTAGGTTTGTATTATGCTGGCAGTTTAGCCGGTTAACATATCTTGAATTGATTTTCTGAATTTCGCGCTTCCCTAGATTTGGATTTAATTTGAAATTAACATTATTTTTAAGATCAACTTTTGCTTAAGTTACCAGTAACAAGTGAATTTTTCTGATTTTCATTTTAAGTTGATCTCGTTTGGGTTTTATGTGTTGCTGCCAAATCAGTCTTCTATATCAGTGCATCCTGAGATATTTACTGCTTATGAATTTTGGGATGATTGTTTGCCTGAGATTGACGTTAGGGAAATCTCCTGTTTTCATATTGAAGGTAACATTCGCAATGTCGCATTGACTATAATGTTGCTTTTTCGGAGCCAGGATGCTTCTGAACGATGCTTCATTGTCAGCAGAATTACTAAGGACTGTACCGAAAAGAAACTGCACACAATTTTGTATTTGTAACTTAACGGATTTTATTAATTTTTGCTTGTAACTTTTTTTAATAACAAATAGAAGAGTTTTTATCCACTTTTAAGTAAAACTAGTAAAAAAAATTATTCTCTTAATTTATGCCGAATTTTTCGTTTAATTCCCTTCATTAAATTCTTCACACCTTCTTTTGTAACGGCTCGACTTGCTTTAAGCCAGTCTTTTTTAAATTCGTTGACGTTTTCGGCTACTCGATGATCATTTTTCAAATTCCGTTTGACAATTGCCCTCTATTGGGCGAAATTCTGGAGCGTTTGGAGGGTTCTCCTCTATTTTAATAAAATTGACAATGCAATGCCAAAGTATAATGAGCATACTGCACTGTGGCTTAATCAGGCCAAAATATTGTTGACACAATGTGTTTCTTATAAAGTGGTATTAGGCGACGGTTTAGACACTCCTTCTTATAATTGTCGGCCGATATAGTACCCTCTGTGAAAAATGGAGTGGTCTTATGGCCACAAGAGCAAAGGGCCTGCCAGATGAGTATTTTCTCGCCAAATTTTTCTATTTCAATTGTTGACACTGACTGGTCGACATTACCATCTTTTTGTTTTGTATAGAATTGGGGACCTGGTAATGTTCTTGAGTCCATTTTACGTATGTTTCATCGTCCATTATAACACACTCAACAGAATCTTTTAGCAAACGTTCGTACAACTTTCCGTAGTCTTGTTTTCCCTATTTTTATTTGTCGTTGACTTTTTTTGGGAATCTTTTGTTTTTTATAAGTTTTTAAGTTATTCCGTTGCTTCACTCTTTGAATCATAGTAGCACTCGTTTTAGCTTTTTTCGCCAAATCGCGCACAGACATTGATTTATTTTCGTTTATTAAGGCCAACACCTTTGCTTCAAGATTTTGATCACTAGGGCCTTTTTTCGCCCACTTTTTGATAAATCCTTAAGAGAACAGGTTTCACTGAACTTTATTATAATATTTTTTACACCATTTACACTGACTTTAAACCGTTTTGCAAGCTTTCTATATGAAATGCTTTTTTCAGTGCAGTAATTGTGCACAATTTGCTTACGCACGTGCTCTTTGATTCGACCCATCGCGAAAATGAAATAACAAATAACGGAGAAAGAAAAAACAATAGAAGCAGAACTGATCACGCTTTCTAACGGTACTTACCGCAATGTGATCAACCGGTTAGTTCGTGAGAAATATTGAATTGAAAGTGTGCAGTTTCTTTTCGGTACAGTCCTTATATTATTCTCTTAAAAACAAATATTTTCTCTCTGGCTTGCTTGGCTTCGCAAACTTTATAATTTCGGCGCGTTTCTCTTGCACAGGAAAGTGGCTTTACCTAAAACTTCAGTTAAGGATTAGTATTCGAAATAGGTGACACTTCTGTTTGTACTTCAGCCAGTTTTACGTAAGGCAGTAGTTTATCCATTTGATGTAGACATTCAGGAACGCAACCTAACGCTGATAGTAAAAATCGCAGGACAACTATTCGCGTCATAAGCAAAAAACTGCCAAGTTGTACAGTAATTGTCATATGGAAATCAGATCTCGCACAAATTTATATATTAAATTTTCAGTCCGGGTCAAATTTGATCAGATGTTAAAATCGTACTTTGCTAAAAAAAATTGTTTTTCCACGAACGTGATTTGAATTTTTCAGTCTGCTTGTTAATTTAATGCTATCAGCGTCTGTTATCTGCGGTTTTTAACCAATTTTGATGAAATTATAGACCATTACAGTTGTTTTATAACTATTCTGTTTTTTTGATAATTGTCTTGTTATGTAGTATATCTTTTTTATTTCCGATCTATATAAAAAACTATCTTTCGTTGGGTTCTATTATACCTTAAACACAGACTAAATCATATTAAGACCCACCACAAAATCATCAAAGTTCTCACCGCCAGTTTAGCGCTCACTAAATCTGTCTTACAACTACACAGCGGATACGGAAATTGTACGACAAGCAGCACAAGCGACAAAAGCCACCATAGGCCGTCCATATAATGGCGTCATATAACGGTGATTTAATACCTTTGTTGTGTGCTCACTTACCGCACTCACTTGGCTGTGATCGTTTATGTTTACAAGCCTCTGCTGGTATGCCAAATCGTTTTCGGCCGAGGCCAGGCCGTCGTGCATTATCCGTTTCGCATTTGTCGAAATATTGCTCGCTCTCTTTTTTGACTTTTTTGCGATTTTAGGCTATCAATATATAAGCATGTGTAGTTACGCTACTCACACATGTGAGTTTGAGTGATTTCCAAGTTTTTGCTGCTCCCTTTTGTACGTCACTTCTGCTGCTGCTGCTTTCACAGCGTGTTATCTTAATGTGGTCCTAATATTTTGTCATGCTTTACCAACTCATCACTCGCACCTTCCAGTAGTAGATAATACCCAACAGGCGAGCCTGTGTGAGGCCACACAGCGCCATTTGCGCCAATTTCAGCGCCCTTCCGCTACGCTGCGAGTTGTTGTTGGTTGAACTGTATATGCTATTTGTGCTCCGTGCTGTGTCTCGTTTCGCCATTTTGTCTCTTCTGTTTGTGCTATTCAATTCAATGAGGCTAATGTCCGCTGCCTCTGTGTGTTGAGTGCCATTAAGTTTAGTTGTCACTTAGCCTTTTTGTCATTGTTGCCTGTCATTGTGTAGTCACTGCTGCTGTCATTGCTGTTGTTGTTGTTTCTGCTGCTAATGTTCTTGGTGTTGTTGTTAGCCGTTAGCCAGGCGCTGTGTAGCCATATGTACGAGCCACTTCTGTATCCTTTTGCTCAGAGGCGCACTTTAATGCTGCCATTATCCCTGGCAGTCAGCATGTCTTAAGCGCCTAAAACTATGCTATGACTAACAGCGACGGCTACAAGAGGAGCCCACACGCGGCGGGAGAGGGTGCTTGGAGAAAAAAATATATGTTTTCAGCAACTAAAGTAAACAAAAGTGGCCGAGTAGTGTATGATGGTAAAACGAAGCTGAAGATTAGTAGAATAGCAATATAAACAGACACGCACACATACACATACGCACCCAAGGCAGCTGGTTAGGTTAGCAAATGATACCTACACATACATACATATGTAGCTCAATATATATTTATATTCCGTTATGTATGCTTATGCATGTGTGTGTGAATATATGTATGCGTGGCAGCTATCGCCTACAGCGCAAGCGGCGTCTAAAGTCGAAGTGGACAACTTGAATAAAGCGACACTGCAAATACATATAAATATTGTATATATGTATGTATATATAAACGTAAGTGTGCATGTATGTGTTTGTTGGTAAGTACACTTAGCAAAGTGATGGCCATATCAGCAATAAATGTAGACGACAAAACAATAATTGCAACACAGTTGGTAATGGCTTTGGCGTTGGTGTTTGCCACGGTGTTGTTGTTGTTTCAGTGGTCGTTACTGTCCGTGCAGGCGCAAAAGCAACAGGAAGCCACTCTGCAGGCAATGGCGACGGCAATAAGAACGTGGGCAACAACAACAATAAAAACAACAAAAACAGAAAAAACAACAAAAACCGAAAAACAACAATAAAAACCGAAAACAACAACAATAACAACAACAACAAGATTCACAGCAATATCAACAACAACAGCACCACCAACAGTGACACCCAACGGAAACTCTTATCTTCGTTTTATCGATCGTGTCAAGTCTAACAGTACATTTCCGTCACTTTTTACGGCCAACAGCGGTGTGCGCGCGTCTCTGTGTGTGTGTGAGTGTCTTGTCTTGGCGGCAATTTTGGTTGAATGTTGCGTTTTGGATTGATTGAAGACATTAACAGGGCTTAAGCGCTTAAAGTGTTGTTGGCTGCGGCACATGTGGTGGTGTGCAACATTTATATGCTCGAGTAAAATAAAATACAAAGACAACTCGCAAGAAATGCGAAGGAGTGAATTGAAATGAAACGAGTGCGAAATGAAATGGCCTAAAATAAAGCATTATTTAAGATAAGGTTAGGCAAACCAGAAACTTAAAGCAAGAAGTTCCACTAAAGACTTGTTATAACAGGCAGGCAAGGAGATCTGTTATAGGAATGAATATTAAAACAAAATGATATGAGAGCTCACGAAATGCTCAATCATGGGTGAGGAAGAGTCTTCTCTCAAATGTGCTTGGGGTATAATACAGATAGAACCATCTCAGTAAGTAGTTTTCATTCCTAACTCCAAAGGCTAAGAACTTGCATATAACATCTACTAACGAAAGCAAAGGGGAACAACATAGGTGCTTAGCAAATAAATTCTCAGAGCGCAGCAAAGATAGCAAGACCACTGATTGTTTAAAATTTCTCTTGTCAGATACCTTTCCAGACCGGAAAATTCGAGTATAGTACAATACAAATATACCTTAAGGGGGAAGCCTACTTTAGAAGCTTCAAAATATCGATGATTATTTTTTTTGCTTAAATCTCTTTAAAAACAATCTAAGAATATGTCCCCAAAGTTTTAGATGGGAATTCGAAATATTTTCGGAGCTAGAAGGGAAATAGTGACCGAGCGTCTAGCAGATATATGTATGAGCGATTTGGCAGAAAGCGAAAACTTTGACGCGCGATTTCTCGGTTTTTCATTTTTACGATTTGCCTTAATTTGCGGGCAGGATAGAAAAAAAAAGTAAACGTCCTATCGAAACGAATCAAAATGCGTTGTATTTGGAATTAAATTTTCTTCTAGGTGAACCTAAAATACCTTAAGAAAGTTAACATTGATCCGGTTTTTAAACGATTTAAAGAATTTTTTTTTTAATGCATTTTTTATTTTAATCTGCAAAAAATTGTTTAATTTTTCACTTTTTGTTGAATTTTCTTGGTTCATCTAGGAATTACACTATTGAAAATTAAACATTTCTTTTGTTTTTTTGTTTCAAATGAAAATTGCGACCTGCATCTTGCCCGCCACACAGAAATTGCACACTCGAGGCGCCTCCGTAAATTTCTTGAAACTAATGTATAATAATATATAATAATGTATAATAATGAAAAAGTTTGAGAAGACTCTTCAAATATATAAGAATAAATCCTGAAAGTTTCATTTCAATCAGAAATTTTTTCCTTTCCAAAAAAATCCTTGAAGATATAGATTTTTTGAAGCCTCTAAAGCAGGCTCCCTCCTTAAGCAATACCGGAAGTCTCCTACTACTCTATTCAGAAGATTGCTTGCATATACATATTTCGAGTGAACATGCGGTTAGAATGCTCTGCTGCTTTTTATTGTATCAAATTTAATAAACGTGGTTTCTGAGCACTTTTAGAAACAGGTCCCTAGCATATAGAGTGCAGCGATTGTTTATAAACACATCCTCCAGATCCCATATTAGGGTCGAATGCTCTTCTCTGGTAACTCTTCATAGAATTTACTCGAATAGAAACGATCAGATAACTCAGACAAAACCACGTACCTGAAACTTGTTATCTTTTTTGGTGAGCTTTATTTGGGCCTCACTGAAATTAACATATAATTAATTTTGAGAACTAAATTACATCCGATATTTGGGTTAACCTTCGAAATTAATTCTACGTTACGTTTCGAACTCTTGTGAACAAATTTTAATGACATATCGCAGGAACTGGACTGGTTCAGAAAAAAAAAATCATAGAAAACTTTTTGACGAGTAGAACCAAGGATATTTGTAATAATTATTTGTCGCTAGAAAAAATTTATGTTTGGTACAAATTATTCAAAGAGGGTCGAGAATGCGTTGAAGATAATCCAATTCCAAGTACGGCATCAACATCAACTGATGATCAACACGTCAATAAAATAAAGGAATTGATGGTTGAGAATTGGTGACTAACAATCTCGGATCTTTCTGGCATCGTGGAAATATCGCAATGATCAGTGAAAACCATTTTGAAAGATCATTTGTACCTAAAAAAGTGAAAGCACGGTTGGTTCGAAAATCATTAAATTTTTTCGAAAAACAGCGTCACGTTAACGTCTGTGAAATAATGCTTCCCGACTACCAGAATGTTGTAAAACTTCACTTTCTATAAAAAATAGCGTCGCGTTGATACTGCTCCGAAAAAGTTAAATCAGTCTGCGATGTACTAGATCTGCTCCAGAAGATCAAACCTGGGGACGAATCATGGGTTTAATGTTACGACATGGAAACCAAAGTTTAATCATCTCAGGGAAAGCTGCCGCATGAGTCAAGACCAAAAAAGGCGCGTCAAGTTAGGTTTTCAGCTTTTCCCTTAAACTTGAAGTCTTCAATACTCTCGGAACAGGTCGGACAATACGGACTAACTTCCAAAGCACTCATGGGCACTGAGTATTTGTGTCAAGATCCCCATGTTGTCTATCTATCCGCCAATGTACGTCGGGAATCAGTATGTGCATGAAATTTGTCATCGCGCGAATTCGTCTCTCTGGATGTCAATCGGCACCATATTGGCTAGTACCTCAGCTGAGTCGTTTGATATCACGCGTATTGCAAGGTACTTTAACTGTGGCTGCAGAGTATACTTCGGGTGGCTCTTTTGGTTTTAGGAGTAGTATCGGTAAACACCTCTTTTATCCAACACGCATTGTACATTTAAACAAACATTTTAGGTCTTAGAGTCATGACTTCTATTAGAGTTTTATTTGGTATACAAGTAGAAGAGGAGACCGTGAATCATCTTCTATGCGAATGAAAGGCTGGCTCTGTACAGGAAAATAATCGCAACAAATTGCTTTTTTTTGGATTGATGAACTTTATCAGAATTGCGGTTTTAATTATTAAGCTGTGGCAGTTGCAGCAAGTTTTGTCGTAGAACCTTTAAACTTTAGCAACTTTGGCAACATTGACACAATCTCCTTTAAGTACATGGCTTGGGTTTCAAACGCATAATAATAAAACCAAACATTGTAACTGTAAAATTTATATGTACAAAACTTAAGCGCAGTAAAGTGCCGCTGCCTTAGACCAGGCAAGGCAAGTATAAATTTTGAGACAAAAACAACAAATAAGCCAAGTAATTGATGTACTAGCGTAATTTCCAAGCACAATTTAATAGGAGTAAATAAATAATATGTAATTGCTGATGTTCCGCACAAATACAGTCAGTGTTGAACAAGCAGCCGAAAAGCAGCGAAATAAAGAAAGCAAAAGAGGCGGTCCATTATTTCGTTGACTCCAGCTAACGAGCAGCAGGTGGGGTTGACGCAAACTGCCACAATGCAGCGATAAAGCTGCCAAAATATTAGTACACAATACGCCGACAAACAAAAACACAACAAAAAAAAAAAAATAAATACACACACACACATTCAGCTGCACTACTACACTGGTTAACAAAGACTTTGGCTGGCTTCGCTTGAAGTTGTTGGCGTCTCGAGTTGCGCGCTTGTTGTTGGCGGCGCGCAGAGGCCGTCGAGTCAACTGGTGTCTGGCGGTGGTTGCCGTTGATTACGGCCGTGTTGCGCGAATTTGCATAACGTCAAACGGAGCGGAAGTAGGTGTTAAATACGCTGAACGCTACGCTTTGAACGCCAAGCACAAAAAACGTGAAAGAAGTTGAAATTCATGCAGCGCAACAACAATAAAAACAATAGAAAACAAATATGAATGGGCAAATAAATAAAGGCAAGTGCTTTGCCGCGACGAAATGGCATGAGTAAGCGAAATGCAAAGGACAATGGCGTAAGGCGACTAAATTTGAATGCCGCAGAGCGAAGCAGAAGCCTTACTTAACTGTGTTGCACGTAGTTATTATTATTGTTATTTACGTTTTATGTTTTACATGTGTTTGTGTGTGTGTGTATGCAGCTGATTGCCGCTTGTATCATATTCGCAAATTGGCAGACAAACAGGCTGGCGGTTGCGCCACCACTAGCTCCACGGGCAGTTAACCGAAAGTAGTGTCAAAAATCGCAAAATGGGAGCAACATTCAAATTACTGTGATTGTGTTGCAAACACATACACACACACACAGTAACATAATTTAGCGTGTCGCAAAGTAGTCGCTGCTATTTGCATGCCATCCGATCCGAGGCACTCGAGTGGCAACGCGAAAAGCGGGCAACAAGCTGACAACCGAAAATTGCCGAAAATTTTAATAATTTTCCCCTGCTTATGTTAATCTCCCCCCCTCGTCGCAATATGTTTTTAGTTAGTATTTAATTGACGGCGCTAGCGGAGGGCTGCGAAGGGTAATAGTGGGCATAGTGTTGCACTTGCTTCCACGTTTTGGGCAACTATTGCTGTGGCAGCAGCAAAAGCCAGCCGAAAGCATTGCACGTCGCTCACGTCAGTCAACCATCAAATCATTGCAGCTCCGCTTGCATTCACACATGCAAACAGCCGCCAATGTCTGTCTTTTGTAGGCGTTAAGTCCCTCACAGCGGCACTCCAATCGGTGCTCCGAACAGGCAGTCGTTCATTTATGTGCCCCTTGCCAGTATTTCCAATGCATATTCAAACGTTGTCTTAGCACAACGAATATTGAGTAAGCAGCGACTGCAATATGCCAAAAATCACAACGTTACATAGTTACAGCAGCGTTCATATTAATAGGAACTGCTATGTACCATACCTTTTGCTGGGCATCATATTGTCGTTCTCTTGATTTTATGGCGGCAAATTAGGACTTACATATCATCACCAAAAAAAAAAACCGAAAATCTCTGTCCGATATAATACCAAAAATATAACCACTTTATAACCAAAACTCAAATTTCATTTCAATATGTGTTTAAGATATCCAACATGTAACCATTTATGAAAAAAACTAAAATTTTATTTCAATATGAGTGTATGATAACCAATATATAACCATTTTATAACCAACAGTCAAATTTAGTTTCAGTAGGATAACCAATATATAACCATTTTATAACCAAAACTCAAATTTTTGTTTTTCAAATTGCGTGGTTTCAATTACATACATATATGTTTTTCCTTCGCCTGTAAACTTATTAAAAGTGATGTTACGTTATTTTACATTTTAGGTGACAATATCTACTTAGGCTACTTTCGAAAAATTGCTAAATTTTCTGAGAAAATTTGTTACAGATTTGGTGCTCGACGGTTTTCTAAAATTTATAATTTTTTTCTTTTCCGATTCTGAGTGTTACAATAACTCAACCACTTGCCTAACTCAGTCATCGCCTTTATAGAATAAACCCCACGTAAGAGGCACACCTATTACGTCAACGTAAAAAGCGAATTAAAAAATATTATATTTATGCATACGTAATGAATACGCAATCGAGTTTTTTATAAGAAAAAAGTTAGAAAATTACCCGTGACATTTGTCGACGCCAAAAAAAGCGCACCACTACTGCGGTGATTCTGGCCATCTCAATGATACACCATCGAAAAAAAATGTCAACAAGTAAAAAAGAGCAAAGATCGGGTATAACCGAACTTTCATACTCTTCCAACTTGTCTTGATCAAAGCCAGGAATATACCTACCGGTACAAATGTTTGCTAGTTATATGAATTCAAGTCCAAATTTTACCTGAAGTTTGCGGTATATGTGGTATAAAGTTCACTGGAAGTTGGAAAATCTTTCTAACTACTAGGTGTGTGGGAGCTAAATAAATGATTAATCCGATTCAACCCAGTTTAGACATAGAACTAGAAAATTACTCTCTCCGAATTTATATAATATAACTCTGAGATTGACCGATAGTCTCTGCACTTGAATATGGGAATGTCAAGTTAGTATTATATACCAAAGATGGTTGATATCGGTTGAATAGATCCTGATAAATAAGTTTTCATTCCAATATGCGGGGTACCACGTCCATCGTAAAAAATTTGACTTTGATATTGTAGCGTTACTGGTGGAGGATAGGTATTGAAAAAGAAGAAGCTTTAGTGTTTTATTGGCATAGGCATCGATTACACGGTTATAACCGAGTTTACAACAGCGCCCAAGTCGTTCTTCGTTTTCGCTGTTTGGCGCCAATTGAAGATCCCAAGCGAATCCAGGACCTTCTCCACCTGATCTCTCCAACGGAGTGCCCCTGCGGGACTCTCTTAATTCGCTGAACTATGTCAATGTTCTACGACTGCGGTATGTGCATTTTCTAATGCGCGAAGACCCACAAATCTTTCGCAGAACCTTTTCCTCGAAAACTTGTAACGCCGCACCAACACATTTTGGCATCGTCCATGCCTCTAAACCATATAGCAGGACGGAGATGATCAGTGACTTATAGAGTTTGGTTTTTGTTCGTTGAGAGAGGACTTTACTTCTCAATTACATAGTCAGTACGAAGTAGCACCTGTTGGCACGAGTTATTTCGCATTGGATTTCGAAGCTGAAGTTGTTGTAAGGCTGGTTTCAGGATAAACGAAATTCTTTACGGTTTCAAGTTCCCATTTGCTTCGCTTCTCTGTCCATCCTAGAGAAAGCAGAACTAACGGCGCGGTAGTTGTAATATATCAATGTCATCGACGTACACCGACAATGTACATTTTCTATTTCTATCTGCAGCTCGAAATATTTTTTCCAGGAATATATTGAAGTAGTCGTACGTCTTTCAAATGTACAACCTATCTAAATATGAAAAAATCGTTTTTTTTAATTACATACAATAAATATCTCATAAATTATAAAGAAAAATGGCGAGGATGTGAAAGTACATACTTTTGGTCTAAAATATGGGATCCAAACTTGTTGACAGCTTAGATGGTCGGAAGAACCACCACACTTCGATTAGCGAAGAAAATTGTAAACATAACCTTTATTTGTCACCTGCTTTGACTTGATTGATCGTCTGTGTCCGGGTCGTAAGCATAGATCCATGACTGCTGGCTGCCGATTGCTGTCGCCAGTATTAATACGTTTCATGACATTCTAGTAGTCGGAAAGCAGTGCTTACAGACATTAACTTAAAGCCGTTTTTCGAAAAAATTGAGTGTTTTTCGAGTCAATTGTGCTTTTACTTTCCTTAGCGCTAAATGATCTTTCAAAATGGTTTCCACTGATCCTTCTTATATTCCAACGATGCCAGTAAGATCGCTGAATATTTTGTACCAACATAAAAAACTTGCCCACAATAAATAATTATCACCGAAGGCTTTTTCCAACATTCTGAACTTTTCGGCACCAGAAATTTGATTTCGCACATAAAGTTTAATGGCACTGCTCTGTTGAATACTACTCTTTCTTCAGAAAGACAAACTATACTAAACACTAATGACAAATGTCACTGACAGTCATACCAACTCAGAAAAATATTACAAATATTTGGTCGAATGGTTTTCGGACGAAATATAAATTAAAAAGTTTTACTACTTTTTCCGAAAGTAGTATGTACATTTGTATATGCAATGTGATTTATAGTTCTCTATATCAAAAAATAATTTTAAATAAGTATCTTTAACCAAAAGTCTTAAGTTGTAAACGTTGACTGCAAAAGTATCTTCCATTTTATCACTTGTAGCTATTTAACTGACCAACACTGTATATATAGTATATAGGAGTACATGCAGCGCAGTGTGTTGGCGCGGGCCATAAGATCGTGTTGTAATGAAAAGTCACTGTCAATTGTAAAGTTTTCACATTAATGAAATGCATTTGCCAAGTTTTTCTCGCCGACTTTCAGTCAAATAAAATAGCGGAACACAGAAACAAATGAAATAGCTAGAAGAAAAAAGGCAAAGCAAAACTTACATACTCGGATATATGTATATGTATACTATATACTTGCGAGCCAACTTTGTAGACGAAATTGTATTGCGCGCGAGTCGGCGGGCATGTGAGTGTCAGTTCGTCAGTTTGTCAGTTCGCCAGTTCGCAGGTTCATCAGCTCGTGCGCTTGTTTCGCTGTTTCCGCTACGGAATATGCAAAACACTGTAACTAACTATGCGAAAATTTGGTGATTTGTGAGTGACTTTTACTTTGCTGTTTCGTCATTTTCCAATTTTTCATGCTTCTCGTGGCAGCGCCTGTCATGTTGTGGCAAATGGCAAAGTTTTCGGCATTCGATGTGTGTCAGTTTTTTTCGCTTCAAGCTCATAGACTGCAGATTTCGAAAGAGTTTGGAATTTATTTACTTCACTTGCTGTTTATTTACTTATGGTCATACAAAAGTGTGTGTGTGGATCGTGGATGTTGATAGAGTGCAAATGAGAAATTAAGATGCTGAATAGAGCGATTGCCAAAATGCTTTGAAAAGCCTTAAACGAATTCAAATTTCAAAATAAAATTTCAATTATTACAAAATTCGCGAATAAAGAAGGGTGTTTGATTAGAGATGTGAGGCTTTTAAATCAATTAACTCATAGCTGGTCAATCCGGATACGCTACTGACCAGTGACCAAAACCAAAAACTGGTCAAATGAAGTCCAATGGCTTAACATAGGTGCCAAATAAACAGTCTATTTCTTAACATGATTCGATTAGCACAAGTTTATTCACACAAAGTGACGCCTTCGCCGTCCTCAGTAACTATTTAACACTCAGACTGATTTTTATGTGAAGAACTAAAAAGTTCGCACTCAAAATTGTGTGGGCTACATGTATTCTGCAGAGTAAATCCATGCAAATTTCAAAAAATATATGTTCATTTTGACTGGATTACTTTAAAATGGAGAGCGAAGTTAGTTCGGGAATATACCGCCCAGTGAGAGTCATTTAAACTGCCGGATCACTGCAGTAGTAGTTGGCTTTGCAATTGAGAAAGTCGCGGAGCTAGCTTCTGATACGTCTACGTAGACAGTCAAGAAGCAATGAAGGCAACAAACTCGTTTTGCATATCGACCAAAAGTGTCTTGGTTAGCAGAGTGGCATTAGAGAGTATCACCAGGAACAAGCGATTCCACTTCTATAGGGTACCAGGTCACAAGTGAGGAGATAAGTCCACTAAGCTATCAGACTTTGATAAAATGGACACATTAAGGATCCCATAGTGGGATATTCCGAAATTCACACTTATTTTACTTTTTTTTACTTTTTACACAGATCATTTTGACCAGGTAGCCTATTCCTAGCGGCATATTCCCTACGCACATTCCCCGTATATATGTAGGCAAGGCAGAGTCGCTGGAGAAGAGGCGCAGTGCGCCTTCACATTTTGTCATCGTCCATGCCTCTACACCAAATAGTAGGACGGGGATGATGAGTGACTTCCAGAATTTGGTCTTTGTTCGTCGAGAGAAGACTTTACTTCTCAATTACATAGTCAGTACGAAGTAGCACCTGTTGGCACGAGCTATTTCGCATTGGATTTCGAAGAGGCGCAGTTCGCCTTTTCACGGATGGCTGGAGAATCAAGGGCAAGGTTGGACGAGAAGTCTTCTGTCGAGAGTTCTGAATAAACTTTTGTTTCAGAGTGCCAGACCACTGTATTGTCTTTTGAACAGAAATGGTATTCGTAAAGGTAACAGCAAATTTACTTTTCCGAAGCGCGGCTTCTTTTAGGAACGTGTGCGTTCACTGCGATTACAGAGAAGTTTAATAGGCCTTGGGCTCGCTGGATTTATAGTCTTCGCGCAAGCTTTCCAGGAGGCGGACAGCCTTTGCTAGATTACCAAAACTTATTGGATTGCTAAAGCCTTTTCGCCCAGATGGGAACGTCTAAGATCCATTGAATTGCTTGCTCTTAGCTAAGCTCACATCGTCACAAAGATAGACTGGAATTCTATTGGCACTCAGGCGGTGAGACTAAAGATTGGCGTACGAAACTTGTCAGAGTTGCAATGAGGTATATGAGGTGGAAATATGTAGGCAATTTTAGCTTAGATTTAAGCATAGTGGTTTCCATACTTTCTACGAACCCGTCGAATTGGGTGGAATTGCTATTGGCTGCCTCAATAAATTTGTGACAGGCTCTAGGTTTTGTAAATATGCTACGGTCTTTTCGATCTATGCCTAGAAGTTTTGAGCATTACAACGAACAAGCGTCTCAAACAGTTCAGGCTTTAAGAGAAATCAGTCTATTTGCCTAGAAAGTGTTTGTATATTGAAATGTCCTAGACTACAGCTCACTCCATCTATCACTCCCTATTTCTTAATCTTTCGAACTTAAGCCGGTTTTATCCATTATACAACTAAAAAGTACGCTTTTAACTGGTTTTGGACTAGTATATTTTTGATCAAAATCTTCCAATTAATGTCATCTTCAAACAAATATCAGCTGTTATATAAAAAAAAATCATGTTGATATCGGGCTAATGCCGTGTACTGATTCTAAAGTGTATAGTTTGTAATTAGTTGCTTGTTTTTTAGTAAAAGCTGTGAATATTGTTACAGCGTCTGTCAACCTAGTACCCTTTGGAAGCTATATGAAGTCTATCTGACAGCTTTTAGAATACCCAACGAAGCATATTTATAAGTAAAAGAGAAACCAACGCCCGAAACTGAAAATGAAAATTACTTTCCAATTATTTTTTTCTTTTTCCTTTATCACCCACAGGCACTGACTTTCAGCAGCAAGTTTCACCAACTAAAAAATCGACTGTTGATGGACTAGTTGGTGAATGACGGACTGACGGACTGACCATCAGTAAATCGAGTTACTTTGTTTTTGGTATTTTGGTATTACATTTCACTTCATGAATTGTTGAATTGTTGTATGAAAAGTTCGCTTTCACTGCTGTAAAATGTTGCTTTCTAACTCTTACCACTAGTGTATGTATGTGTGTATGTAGATGGAAATGTTCGGCGAAGTTTATAGAAGCATTTATAAATTGCTTGTAGTCCGTCCTTCGTGCATTAATGCTTACATAAATGCATTTTGCAATGTTTTGAAACATTCATAGTCGGTTGCTTGCTTTCTCACAAATTTTCATCGTAAGCGTATGCATAAATTTGTATGTAAGTGTGTTGGTACATATTTATTGCTACATTTTGTTCGACGAAAACGTTGGATCCGAGTAAATATTTCATTCATTCATGAGTTTATAAACTTAAAGGAGTTTGTAAAAATTTCATTTCAAGAGCGCACTCTTAATCTGTGTTAGTCTAGTTCCGGGTCGCAATCGAAAGAGCAAAACTTTTATTTCTAGTTTAACCCCAACACATTTGCGAAATCTGGTAAAAGATGTTTGTAGGGCCCATAGACCATTCAGTAGGTACCGAAAAATATTGGCTTGAAGATTAGACTATGAAACACGCCATCATACGCCTGTAAAATTCCCAAGAAGTATGAAATAGACAGAGACAAGAGTTTATCAAGTAGACGAAACACAAGTCAACTTATTCGGCAGATTAAGAGATATTTGACTTCGTAGTAAGAAACTTAGCAGATAGTTTTGTGACATATTCACTCTACATTTTGTCAGCACGTGGCGAAGATGGGTATCAGCAAAAGATAAACACACCATGTTTTAGAGTTGTCTTGAAGGCTGAAAAATTAATAAAAATTATGGTTCTGCTACTGTAACAGGCAATAACTCGCAATTTTGGTTATATAGATTTCATTCCGGTTATTTTTTCATTAAAAAAATCAATAAAAACTGGAAATCGTCAGTTCAAATGTAAGTAAACACTACCTCGTTGCTGAATCCCAATAAAATGGGTTCATTTCTGATGCGGATGGTTTCCGGTGAAGAAAATGGGGATTGCCGGTAAGGAAGGTGTTGCTATGTGTTTGGAGGGATTGGCAGGAAAAAAAACTACTATAAAATGTACACCTAATTCATAGACCGAATCTAACACCAAGTGACTACTACCTGTTTTTGTCTATGGCGAATGATTTTGCTGATGAGATATTGATCTCAAAATAAGCTTGTGAAAATCGACTGTCTCAGACTTTACGAAGAAATTGTCAGTAGATAGAAAGGATTTTATGAAAATAGCATAATGAAATTACGTTCAGAATGTAAATCGCATCTTTCTAAAATGTCTTTTACTTTACTTCGTATATTGGCAGTCTAGATTAGGCTTAGGCCGTAGGGATGGATCTCACTTGGACATATATTTTTATATTAAGCAAATATTTTAGTACTTCGCTTAATCCAAATTTATTTCATATAGTTATTCCACACTATACACGATAAAAAAACTTTGTATGGCCACCTTTATTACAAATGTTCATCTAATTTCTTAGCGAGGTGAAGCAATTGCACGTTAAAATGGATCGAATTTTTCTCCATATAGCCTAGGTTAGTAAGCCATTTGCTTAGCCACTTACAACAACCGCTTTCGATTCGACACTTTTCTATTATGCGCGAGTTTTGTTCTCTTATCGAAAATCTTACAGATGAAATCCTGTTAAATTCAACATAATAAAGTCTTGGATATTGCATATCTCTTGCTGTATCATTTTTAAGGGATCATCTCAGTGTGACCGTCCTAAAAATCACTGATTTTCGCGATTTTTTTAATGTTGAAGTTTTCAAAAATGTATATTATAGTGTATACTATCCGATAATGAAACAAAAACAAAATCGATTTTTCGAAAATTTCACAATGAGGCGATCCCTAAAGCCTGCCTGTGTGGTCTAAACAGTTATTTACATTCGCCACTCACCAACCGAATGTCGGTTAGCTAGCGATATCTACTTTCAACTGAGCTGGACAATTTAAACATTTCCAAAGTTTCCTTTTAGTGACTGACTCGTTTCAAATAAGAGTCTCATAAGACTTTTATCTTATTTTTATTTTCATTTGATGCATGGTGAATTCCAAATTCTCATTTCTCCATAGTTTAGTTCTTATACCGCGAAATATTTCAATATGATTTTGGGAAATATGAAAACGCTGGCAATTCTTGCAGTTTGCATTTATGAAGGACTTTTCCTTTTTTTCGTTTCGTGCGCCGAAAAATAGTTTCTTGGTCACTTCTATGAAAATCTCCCTTAGTATGAGTTCTTTAGTGAGAAAATTCTCTACCTTACTATTTTCTATTTCTTTCTATAACCAGATACAAAACTTCATATCTCGCTTCCAGCTACTTAAAAACAAATTTTGTTTAATAGATTTTGTAAGAAATTGAGTGCTCTACAAAATGATCTCTTGTGATTTTTTCGGAAATATATTTGTATTGAATTTTTTTTCTTATGAGTTTTGTAGTGCAGAGAAAAATTTCACAGTTCCATAGAAAATTTACTGCTCTGCCAATATGGCTCGTATCATTTTTCGAATAAGTGAAGCGTTTATGAGATATTCAACGTAAAAAATAAAGGAAAAAATATAGTAAAAGTCTGTTTAAAGTCTATTTTTTGTGCACCATTATGCAGTTTTGTTAAATTTAATATTTTGTTAGTAAGAAAACGAATAATTTTGATTCTAAAATTTAATATATAGAATACATATACTCGTACTAGAGAGCTTTGGAATTTCATTCAGCAAAACAAAATTTATGCTCAATTTTTCTTTATCAATTAAAATGTAGCCATCAAAATAGAGGGATTACTTTCATGAATTATATTAACGAACATAAAAAGCATACCAACTAAGCATAACTTTATCAACAGATTTTTTTGCTGAATAAAATTCTTTTTAATGCGCACAAAATATTCTAAAAAGCCGAAAATTTCTTTACCAAAATCAATACATTTCTGCTCTAATTTCTAAAATGTCATATTAAATTTGCCAGTACACACACCACCAAGCACATGCATGCATAATTTATATAGAAAGATAAGCGCTTTTTATTCATTCTACGCAAAATGCATTGATAAATAACGGTATTGAATTTTTTCATCATCAAACAGCCATCACTTTCAACAGCTTTTTTGCAATGCACAACGCTTAAGTAAATGCATTTTAAAGCTCAAATATTTATTTGCACCTTCAACCGGCGCTGGTTGCTGCGCTTAAAGGGAGTTACGTGCATGTGTTGCTGTAGTTGTTGTTGTTAATAAAATTGTTGTGATTGAGTCGCACAAAAATGCATTTATATGCTTATATATTTACATATACATATGTATGTGTGTGAGAACGACAGTCGTCCTTCATAAAGCGCGATAAAGGCTGCAGCGCCTAAAGGTATGCAATAATTAATTTTAACGGCATGCGAAGGTATAAATACACACAAAAGGTAAAACAACAAACAAAGTGATTTTAAATTCACAACTGACTGCTTATGGGCGAGCGTATGCAATATATAATTACATACATGCCTATATGCGGACATAATTATGTAGATATGTAGATATATGTACATATATGCGAACGTACTTACATGCACTGGATTCTTTATAACCTGAACAGTGTGTATTAAGTTTGTCACGAAGTTTGTAATATCCAAAAGGAAAGTTCAGAAAGCTTATATATATGTATATATAAATGATCTGCATGATCAGCTGAATCGATTTAGCCATGTCGGTCTGTCTCTACTCCCTTCTGTCTGTATAAATCGAAGTGGTCTTTTAATTTTTGAGCTACCGATCTGAAATTTTCACAGATGCTTTTCTCTCTAAGAAACTGCTCACTTTTCAAAACCGTCGACATCGGCCATACAAACTGATCGATCGGAATCCAGCTCGGTGCAACCGAAGTTAACGCTATTTCTTATTTCGGGTTTTCACATATTTTCGCAAATTATGCGCTCCAAAATAATGGATCTAGGGCTTTAAACCGAATTCGAGTTTTGCAAGACTTTGGAAAAGTGGCATATGGTTAGCCTTCAACTCCGGTTTTTTTTCATTTTTGATCGCATTTTTGCCGAATACTATTTTATTAGGAAGGCTATAATTTCAGAAATATATCATATCACACCTATGTTTAAGAGACAAGCGTGTCCACGATATGACAGCTAAACTCAAACTGGTTATGGACGTAAGGGATAGTCAAACTTCATTTTTATTGATTATTGTTTATTGGTGCTTTTCCTTATGTCTGTTTTGAGAAATTGAGTATGCTGCAAGTTTTGAGTCACTATCGGATTACTGATAGATATTTGAGAAGAATAATTAGTTATTAAATCCAGCTACATAATTCTATAAACTGGTCCAATTGGATATTGATTATTTGTCAAATATTACAACCACTAGAACTAGAGAAGATGACCAGTACGTAAAAGACTGAAACAGATTAGTCTCTTAAGTTCACTTTCGGTTATAAAAATATATAAATGAACTTTTCATTGAACATATTTGAACCATAAAGAGCAATTCATGCCATGTAAAAGTATGACAGATGCCACTAGTCACATACATCGTGACAAAAAATGGTCCTAGAAATTGCAAATAAAACGCAAAATATTCATCAATATTTATTTTGTCACCTTCAAAGTGATCACTACCAAAGGTAATACACTTATGAAAACGATTTGTCCAGTGCTCGAAACACTTTTCATAAGAACTTTTTGGGATGGCCTTCAGCTACTTCAGCGAATTTTTATTTATCTCTTCGATCGATGGAATTTCGAATTTCAATTTGGGGAACAAGAAAAAATTACACGGAGCCAAATCTGGTGAATTCGGTGGGTACTTTAGCTTTTGGCTTCAAATTCGGTCACAATCGTACTCTTTTTGAAAAAAAAAAAAAAAATAATCCAACTCTATCGGAAGGAGTTGACCAAGAACGCGTTTCTTACCCAAAGTATCCACCAAAATCCTTCGACCGGACTCGCGAGTGATGTCGAGCTCTCTTGCCATTTCTCTAACACTTGCCTGACGATTTTCAAGCACCTTATCCTTCACTTTTTTAACATTTTCCTCAGTTGAAGAGGTCGAAGGTCGTCCATAACGAGGCATGTTTTCTCGACCATCTTTGAAGGCTTTGTACCACACGTAGGCTTGCGTTTTTAATAAAACTGAATCACCGTAAGCCTTTTTCAACATTCGTAATGATTCCGTATACGAAATTTGGTTAGAAATATAAAATGTGAGACCAATTCTTTCTTCGATATTTTTATCCATTGTAAACTACGAATGTGTACCAACTTAAGCTGTAAGCAAATGAAGTGTCTTAATATTGCTTTTGATCGATCAGTTTGAATGGCAGCTATATGCTATAGTGATTCGATCTGAACAATTGCTTCGGAGATTGTATGGTTGCCTTGGGTAATAATCTATGCCAAATTATGCGTAGACGCTTTGTCAAATAAAAAAGTTTTCCTCGCAAGGACTTGAGTTTGAGCGATCAGTTTGGAGGACAGCTGTATTCGAGATTGCTCCGATATCGGCGGTTCCGAAAAATGAGTAGCTCTGTGATTAGGAAAGGAGGTGTGCGAAATATAAAATCACGTATTTACAGACCAGCGAACCGAAGGCTCCCTGCTCAGGTTATAAAAAGTGTACAGCTTATTGTGATAGTTCTTCTGACCTTCTCACTTATAGGAGATACAGTTAAGAGTATACATAAGCTGGAAATCTTAAAAGGGAGGTAGTATGTAGATTCGATTTTGGGTTTCAAAGGAATAGAAAATGTGGAGCATTATTGCAACAAGGTCTAATACTTTATCCATACATAGGGCCAGAATCCCTTTAGATGACTCAATGTAAAAATTAATTTATTTTCAGCTGCAGAAAGTTTTCGGAATTTTGCTCTATTTATTTTATGAAAAAAAATCTATGAACTGTATGTATGTACATACATATATACAACAATACTTCTTTGCTGCACTTTTCCAGCTGGAGCTGCCGCTTCTTCCTGCTGATAACCGTTGCATTTATGCGTCAACATCGATGATTTAATAAAAGCGCGCACATATAGACATAAACTCAGCGCGCTTGTAATCACTTAACTGCACATGCGTTAGCAGCGCTGCAGCTGCGTGTGTGTGTGTGCCTTGCACAGCGGCGGCTCGTGAGCTGGCATGTTGTGTCATTTAATTGAAAACGTGACGCATGGTTGAAAAGTATGCCATTGTTGTTGTTATTTTCGCTATTGAGTTTTTCAACAAAAACTTTTTTCTTCTTCTCTCTTTGTATGTGTGACATCCGCCGGTCCGCACGCGGCAATGGCGATTTTATACTCGCTCCGCAGGCTATTGCCGCCGCTTCGGGTGCTAACCAGAGTGTTTTCTGCGTCTTTTTATTTTGTTTTTGTTGTGCGCTTGTGTACGCTCTAAGGGAATTTGGCGAATTTACACGTCAGCGGGGCGCAGCCAATAACTGAAAAAAAGTTAATTAACAACTTTAATTATTACTACTGGTGACTTTTTTCACTTAAGCTGTAAAATGTGTGGTATATTTAAAGGCGCGAGGCGGTTAGTGGGTGTCTGCTGGTTGTATATTGCGACTTGTGGTCTGATAAAATAAGTCTCGCTTTGCCATATATTATTAAGCTTATTTTATCAAATGCATTTTATTAAGTGCATACTTTTTGGCGCTTGACCGTATCCTTGGGTTTTAAGTTAGCGAGCATATAGCTTTGTTTGCGGATAGCCTAAGAGCAGTTTCTAACTAATTTTATTAAAATTATTGCAGTTAAAGCCTAAAATGGGTATAATTTTAGTCTAATTTTAGGCGCTTTGATTTATTTAAGTGCAGAAAAATATTACATTCAACTAAATCGCTCTTATGTTGCTTTTTTACAAAGTATTTCACAAATTTTTACAATAAATATAATTCTCTTAAAAAAAGTCGTGCATAAGTAAACTTAAATTTAGGCGCTTTGACCAATTTTTGGCCTTTAACTGCAGAAAAATATTATATTACATCGCTTTGAAGTTGCCATAAAGAGCATTAAATAACTAATTTTATACAAAATTTGATTTTCGTAGTTGGTGTTTTAGATAGTCTGCTTTTAGGCGCTTAAATTAATTTTTTAATTTTATATGCTGAAAAATATTATTTTCAAGAAAATCGTTTTTATGTAGGCTAACAATTTTTATAATAAATTTCATTTGCGTAGTTAGCATTTGCAACAGTCTAATTTTAGGCGCTTTAACTTTTCATTAGTTTTTAAGTGCTGAAAAATATTATATTCAACATATGTAATCGCTTTTATATAGCTAATATTTCAGATAGTTTCACCAATAATTAAGGCTAGTATAGTTTTAGGCGCTGGAATAAATATCTAACTGTAAATTAAAGAAAATAATATCTATCAACGTAGCAGCTATTTCTTATTTATTCTTTGACATTATTTATATTTGTAGCATAGTTTTCGGCTTTTAGCATAGTCTAATTTTAGGTGTCTTGCTCACAACTATCTAAGTGCAGAGAAATAGTTGCTTACAATTATCAATATATATTATATGTCCATAATGCTTTCATCACTATTTCTTATTCTTCCTCTTTTTTATTTGTAATGTAATTTTTGCATCCTAGCGTAGCATACTTTTAGGCGCATGATCTTATAAATAGTATCATGTTATTTCTTCAGTTCTTAGCACGCACCAATATTGATTTCGCATTATTTTATTTAATTTCCTCGCCGTTTTTATTGCCACTCTTCGCTTGCCGCCAAGCGATGTGTGCGAATTTAAAATTTCGCAAAAGTTTTTCAATTTCGCGCGACCGTTTTAGTAAATTATCACTGTAATTTCCACTTGCCTACTTTGCGGCGTTGCAACATGCTGTCGATGCGCACACACGTACGCGCGACACTATCGCTTCTAAGCAAACACTGAGACACACACTCCCGTATGCGGCCAGCTCAGTGGCATAGATGCCGAGCCGTGTTAAGTTAAGTGCGTGGCAAGCGTGGAAGTAACGATTATAAGTTTCTGTGGCAAATTTCGAGGCCATTATGTGCAAAAACTTTTACGTTGCTGCGCCATTGCCTACTATGTCACTGCGGCGTAGCATCGAACCGCCAATGCGACACACACATACACCCGAAGTTTTCTAAACAGCCGTGCAGTGCATTTCCAGTCCGCCGTTTGACCGCTCGGCTGCATGCGTCGCACGCATTTCTCATGTCGTTGGCGCGTCGCTTGGCGCTCACCGGTGCTCCAAGCGCCTTAGCGCGCGGCAATTATACGCTCTTTATGCCTTCGCATATCGCACTTTTCTGCTACGCCTTCATCGCAGTCTTGAGGTAATCACATTGCTGCCCAGCGCTAGATGCCAACAAAAGTGGGTCGCTCGGTCGTTGCCAGCTGTCGCTACCGCGTCTTCGCTTAGAAACTCGGAAAGTGTAAGAATAAAAATAAAATACAAAAACAAAAAATAAAAGGTGCATGCTTGTAGGCGCAGTAAATTTATTTCCTCCGGGGTGTAGTCGCGCTTACACAAAACAGCGAGCAGCGAGGACAAAGCCGACGCAGACGACGTCCTTTCTATTCTACTTTAAATTATTTATTCGTATAAACTTCTCGTTTATTGCTCAGACTGCGTGCGCGCAAATGCGCCCAGCGTGTATACAAGTGTGAGTGAGTGTGCGGGCTTAAGATTGTATTTTGGCTCGTATTTGCACATGTTGTTCTTAAAAATGATATGCCTGAAAGTATGCTAGGCATATGGCTGTAGGTTGAAAACTTGAAGGAAGGAAAGCAAGACGGAAGTAGGCGAGTACAAGCGGAGGCGTCGCCTTGGGAGACCAAGCGATTTTTACACATTTTTTTCTCACCAACGCTTCTTTGCAGACATATGCGTCTACTAGGACGGGCAGGTTTAGCTGTTTTGTATTTGATAATTAGTAGTAAGTATATGGGATAATGCGCTGTGGCATACTACAGCAGGTAAAAATAGCTTATTGAAACAAAAGAGTACCTAGTTTAATTTAAAACTGTCAAAAATTTTTTAGAATTTTTAGAAAATCACTTAAAAACTAAGATATCGATAAATGCTATCGAAAATGAAATGCTATGTAATAAGTTTAGTTAAATTAAGTAAATTTAAGTTAAGGTTGGCTAAGTTAAGTCAAGTTAAGTTAAGTGACGTAATAGTAAATTATGTTTTACTGTATTAGTTTCCTTAAGTTAAGTTAAGTTACTTTAAGTTGTACTATGAGTTTAAGTTAGGTTACGTTAAGTTATAGTATTATAAGTTATGCTGTACTATGAGTTGGAATTAAGTTACGCAATGTTATAGTAAGTTATGTTGAGCAATTATGTTATATTTATTACCGTAAGTTGAGTTAGATTACGTTGAGTTGTACTAGAATGTTATTTTTATTACTTTAAGTTAGGTTAGGTTACGTTAAGCTATGTTACACTATGAGTTTAATTTTAAGTTTATGCTTAAGTTCAATTTCAAGTTTAAGTTTAAGTTTAATTTTAAGTTTGTTAAGTTTAAGTTTAAGTTTGTGCTTAAGTTTAAGTATAAGTTTAAGTTCAAGTTGAAGTTTAAGTTTAAATTTAAGTTTAAGTCTAAGTTTATGTTTAAGGTTAAGTATAAGTTTATGTTTAAGATTAATTTAAGATATATTAAGGTAAGTTAAGCCAAGCTAAGCTAATTTAAGTTAAATAAAGTAAAATAAAGTTAAGTTAAGTTATGTCAAATTGTGTTATGTTAAGTTATATTTCATTATTTCTTAACCGAACGAGAATCTTTAAAATACTTTAAAATATGTTGCCTAGTTATTTCTAAGGAACAATCTCTAAGACGCATTCAGTTTTCAAACTCAACGTTTGGAGGCAAAATTAATCCATATAAAAACCCTTTACCTGAAACAAAATAAAGAAGAAGTTTCGTTTAATAAAGTTCGGTTAATAATTCGTCAGCAGAAATAGACAACTGATGATCTAACAATATGTAGGCCAGAAATTTATGGTGAAGCTCTTGACGTTCTCATATTCTCAATATTGGGTAGGCTGTTTAGGCAGCTTTGAAACTTCGAGAGATATAAGTATTAAAACCGCTATTTTTCCGTATCCGCCTAATCTCCCTCTCACTATCACTCTCCCTTTCATTCAACCTTTCTCTCGATCTATTCACTTGTCCTTAGTATCATGTATGAAGCGATTACTTGGCACTTTTATTGTAGAAAAAAGTTTTGCATTAAATAAAGTTCAGGGAACCTTCCACTCAAATGAAAATATCAGAAAAAAAATATCAAACAAACAATTATTATCACAGAAAGCCTGCATCCAGTTCGAAACAATTAGAGACAACTACCTCTAGTCAAGCTCTAAGCATGTGCTTCGAACAAGGAGGTAAATTGATAAATTATTTATTATTTTTGATAACAACCGAAGATCACGAGAACGATACTCTTTGTTTGGAGCGAAACTAGATAGTTAACCGCAGAGTTTCATCTAGCACTGTCAGCTCTATTTCAATCTATCTCTAATTTCTACTGGGCATGTTAGTAAATATTTACATACTACACACATAGAACCTATAAAACATATTCTTTATCCTCTACAACTGCGGCAAGTGCTAACCCACACATACACACGGCAGACAAGTATATGTGCCTTCCCATGTGACAGTATAAATACGCATATGAGCGCTGTTATTTATATTTGTATTTAAACAAATACATAAGATTAAGAACGTAAGAGGAAGTATGGGTAGAAAGAAAAGACGTTGAGGCCCTACGCCTTATCCTTCACCCCGCCAATATAACAAATGAGTGAGGGCCGTGCGCTTGGCATGGAAATGACACGTTTTGTAAATTTTCTCTCGCATATTTTTCTTGCATTTACATCCACTCTGCCCCGCTTGCGCTCAGTTCAGTTCATGTATATTGTTCATTATTGTATTATTGTTGTTGCTGTTGTAATTCTAAAACAAATGAACACCATAAATAATTACACACTAACCCCTGCATGTCGCATTGTGACACCAATAACAGCAAAAACAATAAACAACACATGCAAATTGTGCAAGTTGTAATGTTGCTGACACTAGTACAACAATAACAACAACAAAAGCGAAGAGTAGTCACAATTAAAAGGAGAATTATGAAGACATAGCGCACAGGCGGCGAGCAAAATAAAGAAAATGGCGTAACTTCAATTAGTATGCAGTTATTAAGCGCTCGCAGTGATCATTAACGCCTTGGTTTTGTAGGTTAGGTTCTAATGAGTATATGATGACTTTGATATGCAACTCATTTTAGCGCACATTATACCACGTATAAGATAGATTAACCCATTCATGAATTAAATAACAACCGGAAGAAACCATCGGGAACGGGCTGAGTCAATCTTTTTAAGTTCATCTATCTGTCTGTTCTTCTGTCTACACGTGAACTAGTTCATCAGTTTTTAAGATTTCCAACTGATATTTCGCATACGTGCTTTTCTCCTCAAAAAGCTGCTCATTTGTCAGAATCACCGATATGTGACCTTTATAGCATATAGCTGTCTTACAATCTGACCAATCTAAATCAAGCACTCGTATAGAAAACTTTTTTATTTGTCAAGATGTCTTTATGACATTTGTCATAAGTCTATTATTATCTAAGACAAGACTACATACTCCGCCGAAAATTATCAGATCGAACTGTCATACAAATTGATCTATCGGCAAGGCATCAGTGAAGGATAGTATAGCTTCGGTGCAGCCGAAATTAACTTTCCTTCTTATTTTGTCATGAATTACATACATAAAACGGTGATAAAATATTTAGTCTGGTTGAGCATCCATTCAGTGCTCAGACGGAGATTATCATAAAGTTCTTTATATCACAAATCTTTATTATTATTATGATTTAGCGGTAACTCTCTAAGGTAAATAAAATTTCAAGCGCTACAGGAAACTTCCTCAAACCATCTTTTCACGAACGTTCTGCTGTGAAGTCGACAGCTTTAACTGTTTCATGAACTCTCCCTTCAATTTTTATTAATCAAAGTGTTTATCTTTTCAACTTCCTCACTCTCTCTATCCCACATTCTTTCTCCCAACTGTGACTCAAACTGCTGATGTGACGCAGTGATAATTTACGCAATAGAACTTGGTCGAAGCAGTATTTTAAATCGAAAGCAAAGTATAACTATTTTCCTACAATTTTGGTACTCGCTAAAAAAAATTATTACGATAACTTTAATTACTTCTGAATTGAAAATTTCGAAGGCAATTAAATTTACCACAAATATATGAGACGATATATTTTTCTCAAATAACGGGTTTTCCAATAGGGACGCTGCAAAAGTAGATCTTTCGACATTTCTTTTCAGTAAGGTTTGCAATTTCATTATGAAAGATATAGGACCCAACCACGATTCGAAATTATTGAAATTTGCTACCGAAATTCGGAGTCAGTGGCCTCAAGTTTAAGAGCGCTACGTCTAATTTATGGTCGTCATAACCATCCTGTCAGATCAACAATTGAGCGTCAAGTGGAAAAACTTGAACCCAAACGCACAGCGCAAAATGTCAAAATGTCCCGCGCCAGGGAGACAAAGAAGTGCCCGTAGTGTCGGGAATATTGCTGCCGCTACTGCATCATTTGAGGAAACCCCAATTTAGACTCTCACACGTCGTTCTCAAGCGTTGAGCATCTCTGTGGCGAATTCTGCGAAAAGATCTTGGCCTACATCCTTAAAAGATCAAATTCACGCAAGAACAGAAGCCGCTTGCCCACCAGAATCGTCGTATGTTCGTGAATTGGGCTGAACAACAACATGAAAATGATCCGGATTTTCATCGAATAATCATCTTCAGGTTTGGTGCGGTTTGTTGGCCGGCGGCGTCATTTTGCCGTATTCCTTCCGTGATGATCAAGACCGGCACGTTACTGAGAGTGGGAATCACTACCGCTCAATGATAATCGAATAATTTTGGCCCGAATTAATTGCTATGGGCTTGGACAATATGCGTTTTCAACACGACGTCGCCACAAGCCATATAGCAAATGTCACAATCGATTTATTGAAAATCAAGTTTGGTGAACGTGTTATTTCACGAAATGGTCAAGTCCATTGGTCGCTCGGTCGTACGGCTTAATGCCGTTAGACTATTTTCTGCGACGCTACGTCAAGTCTATGATCTTGGCCAACAAGCCAGCGACGGTTGATGAACTTCTTACGAATATCGAACGTGAAATAGCAGAAGTATCGGCCGATTTAGCGATTTGTCTTATTGAAAAACCCGTTATATTGCCAGAGGTAACTAAAAAATAATCAATTTCACTACTGAAGTTCTGTTTTCTGGAAGTAATGCCAGTTTATTTTTAGATCAAAAATGAGGTAGTTACCTTTCTGCTTATTAAATTCGTTGATAAAAGAAATATGTATAGTATTTCTTGTTTTGTAAGAAATTGTTGGATTCGCCGATTAAGTCTCGATGTTTATGCCCTCGCAACATGTTGATTACGGTAAAATGATTGAAATCATTGCTGAAATAATTCAGAAGAATGTTGCGAAGTTGACAGTACTTGGCCAGATAAAAGTCGGGTTACGTATTCCCGACTGTTTGTAGTAGCTGGAAGTCATGTGTATAAGTAGAGGGTTAAATATGTAGGGTTAAATATGTATATTCTCAATAAATATATACATATTTAACCCTACATATTTAACCATCTACTTATACACATGACTTCCAGTATGACGAAAAAATTTGATTGCGCGATGTGTATATACTCGTTTGTCCATCTGGACTTGCAGCTGATATAGAAGTCATTCCCAAAATTTTTACTATAGAATATGGAAGGCATTTGTAACCAATTCACTAACCTTTAATATTTAGCATTTTAACTGTTCGACTGCTTCCTAGGTAAACCCTTCCTTACTTGCTAATTATTTTTCTTGTTTGTTGTTAGAGTGGTAAATATTGTTTTTGTGGTTTTTACTCTTTTCTTGTCTGACTCAAGCAGCAGTACGCATGGAAGTAGACTGATCGGGTATCAAATGACTCTTATCTAAAAGCGCACGCACCACTATCGAATACCTGACAAATGAAAGCACAAAAATTTGCCTAATCATAACACAAGATCTCGAGTTCTATTAAACACGTGATTCAATATTGACATTCATTCGATTCAATTTGCACTCGAGGCTAACATTATGCTATTTTAAAATATTGTTTGATGTTTGACTGATAAAACTATTACAGATAATAAAATTCGGCGTTGCGATAAGAACAGTGAATGTTTTTATGATAAAATTTAAAAGAAAACTAGTTAAAACGTTAAGTTCCGCCGCGTTGAAGCTATGAACTTTAACAGGCATTAGATTAGATCCTTCCTACAGTATAGCAGTGGCTTTTGCGTGCAGTTTCAGCTTCCTTCCACAATGTTCCAAGCCGTATTTTGCCTTCTTACAAAATCCTTTAGCGAAATATGCATTATTTCCTATTAGATTATGTTAAGTAATCATACTAATATTCGTAAATTCACGAATGATCACACTTGCAAGCGTAGAAATGTCGGTTTGTTGTAATTAAAAGCCCTTCGCATATAGACAAAGCAGCTTGAGCCTGACGCAGTCAATTTGTCAAGATTGCAGAAGGTAAGACTGCCAAGATGCTTTGATTTTAGTTTAGCAAAGGTTGAATAGTGACAGGAAGGTGCACCGATGCTTCCAACTCACCATTCTCCATACAGCTTCAACTATTTGCAGCCTTTAAAACCTTTATTCTAACCCTGAATGAGTACATTGTGACAAAAAAGCAACCGGAAATTGTAATAAATTCCCTGGGCAAATGATATTTAAAAAAAATGTATTTTGCTAAGTTGGTAGGACCGTCCTTAATTACTGTGCAAAATATGAGCGCAATCTGTCAATCAGTTTGTTTACAGCAGCTCCTTAAGTCGGTACACCTCAGTCGTGATCTGCGATTTTTATAATGGTTAAAATATCGAACAAAGAACTTGTCTTAAATTTTGTATTTCTAACCAAATTTCATGTACGAAATCACTGCGAATGGTACAAAGCCTTCTAAAACAGTCGAGAGGTCATTCCTTGTTCTGGACGACCTTCGACCTGTTCTACGGATGAACATATTAAAAAACTGAAGGATATAAAGCGTGAAAATTATCAGATAAGTGTTATAGAAATGGCAAGAGAGCTCGACATCTATCGCGAGTCCGTTCAAATGATTTTGCTGGATATTTTAGGTATGAAACGCGGCCATCGCAGAAAGTGTTTATAAAAACCGGACCGGATCTGATATTTTTTTCCGTAATTTCCGTAAGCTCGTAACTTTGCAGAACTTTCCTTTAATATATATTTAACAAAGACAGTGAAAATAAAGACGAAATCTTCCATATCATACAGCCAGAACGTTTTCTGAGTCATTTATGTCGGATTTTCAACATTTTTTTGATGAAATTTTATTTTCCCATAGAATAGGTGGCCTTTTTATTAAGAACACTTCATAAATTTCCTTTATGATTTTCACATGCCAATTAAGTGCTAATTTTAATGAATTTTTAATGGTTCAAATTTGCACTCTTAAGAGAGTTTTCCAATTACAATGTTGGCCAGCTAATATATTCCTCCTTAAGCTAAGTACGATTCATATAATTAGCAATTGACTAAGTAGGGAATTTTTGTATACTGTTTTCTGAGCTTTCGACAAGCTGTGTATACATTTTCTTTTCGAGATTTTGAAATTTGCCATACAATTATTATACCATTTTGAGTAAATTTTTTGGACTTTTCGGGGAAATTTTTCCAGGGTGATGCATATATTTTTTATGCCATTAGAAAGTAGAGATTTCAGCAAATATAAGGCCTACTGACTCTTAAAAAAATCTGATATATTAACGGGAGAATTTTTTGCTGAAAATTCTGTTTTTCGATTTTTGGTCGAACTAAGGTTTTCTGCATGGTTTTATCTAATAATATTGTAATAGGACATAAGTAACTAAATTGACACCAATTTTCGTAAAAGTTTTTATTTGATTGTAATAGAAACTTGAATACTTGATTCTTTTACTTAAATTTTGAGGTTATATGAAAAAGTTGTTTATACAAAAGTTGAAGATCTTTTCATTAGCTACAACTTTGCCATACGACTTTTTGCTATAGGACTTGTAATTTTAACCGTTTTTAAGCCTTAATTAGAAATTTAATTTCGTTTCCAATGGCTTTAATCTAAAATTAAAGGCTTCTACACTGATCTATACAGAAATTCATTTCAGCCGCTATGTTAGCACTAGTGTGAGAAGAAACTAGGTTAAGCTGATTTTCAACGACTTTTATAAGTTTCTGAGTGGAATTCCTACATTCGGAAAACTTTCTTTTTCATACTTTTCGTTTTAGGTATTGGATTTAGTATTACTTGGAACCTTAAGTTGTTTTGCTGACTTTAAGATTTCCATGGCTTATAAATTTATTCGGAGACCCGAAAGTCACAGTTGAGAAAGGTAACACTTTTATAATTTTATTTTTGTTTTTGTAGAAATGAAAGTCGAACTCAATGCTATAACTCAGCATATGGGGGCCATGCTAATCACCGATCAGCTATAGTAATTTCAATATTAACTGAATTGTTTACCTCTTCATTATACATATGTATGTTTTCAGCGCTATAATCTACAACTAAAGCTTTAAGCTTAGCAGCACGAGACATGCATATATAAATTATATCGTATATATATATTTTATTAACATACATATATATTTATTTACATATGTACACATACATGTTTATAAGATTAAACTCTTATATAGAAATTATAAACAGAGCACCTCTCAACCACGAGCAACGATCTGGTAAACTGCGAGAGTGCTGCATAGCATTTAAATGAGCTGATAAGCTCACAGCAAGCAAGCAACAGAGAGCGCAAACGCGTTTGATATATGTATCAACCACACAGGTGTTTGGGCGCGCTGCCGGCCGCTGTAGACGCTGGCGTAGCCGGTTGAGAGCGCATGCGAGCTGATAAACATGACTAGCCGGTTCTTAATCGAGCTTCGTAATCGCTTTTCTGGCATCCACGTAGCGCGCTATCGTGCGGCGTTTACGATATGAGACTTTAATTAAGTTTTTTGCTTTATTTTCAATATAATATTTGACTCTCACACCGAGGTTCGTAAATAACTGGCTTTGTCTTGAACCGCTGCACAATTTGACAATAACTCAGCGATCACTCAGCGCGGCTGGCAGTCAGTCTCGTGTACGCGATTCAAGTCGAAGGCAGCTTAGTTTGCGCTTTAGTTTATTGTTTCTTCTGCTTTGTTGACATTTGTGTCGGGTGTGGGGAATAATTCGATGTGAAAGTAAATTTTTTTGTTCGAAGTTTTCGATTGTTTTTCTGAGCATTTGCGAAAATGATTATTTTTTGAACGATTTTAGACGTTTAGTACTTTGATTACTCTCCGAAAACTTTGGCTAATCTGAACGCCTAAGCGGTTGCTGCAAATCGAAAGTATTTTGTTTTTATGGTCGTTGTTCTTGTTTATTGGGGAATTTAGACGCGCGTCAAAGCAAAAATAATAATTTCCGTAGCAAATCGCGTTGTAGTTCGTGTGTGCCGAATTTAACGATTATATGTTTGTGAATTTGTGAAAAATTCAGTGTAATTAGTTGTTGTAATCGGTAAACTACATATACATACCAGCATATAGACATATCTATGAATGTAAGTAAAGGTGTTTATTGTTGTTTTTATGCGTATTAGCGCAGCGTCGTGCATAATTTTCTTTGGAAATATCCGCTTTTCCATAAAAAAAACAATTACTTATCCATTATATTGTGCAATAATTTAAATAAATTACATTGCTGCGGTGGCGTGTGGTGGCGGTTGTTGTCTCATTGACGTTGTTCTGCGGCTTGACTTTCACGTGAATAGCAAATACAACGGCTGCATACAACTGTACAGGCAACTGCATTCATGTTAGGGTGGGTCAGAAAAAACGAACCGGTTCTCCAGTTTTTTTGTTATTGTCTGATAGAAAAATTTATATCTCTCTTCCAACTACTTGGCAAAAAGTAGTCGACCAAAATGGTACATATTCGTTTATTTATTTATTTTTATAAATACATATAAAAAAATAAGTTGAAGTTTGATTAGAAATACGAAATGACTTTTTCGACTACCCAATATTTCGATATTTTTTTTGACCCACCCTAATACATTTAGTGTATACAACAAATGTATGTACTAACATATATACCACTGCTATATAGGTACCTCCAAACAAATATATAGAAAACAGCTGAGTTGACTGCAGTTCCAGTGGTTTGCCATTCAAATGTCAGAAATTTCAATAAATTTTATTTTATTAAACTCGATGCCCTTTATTGACAAGAACAAAAGCAAGTCTTAATAAAGGCATGTCTGCAAGCAACAGGCAGAGAATGTTATTCTTACATACAGAAAAATTGCGTTGTCCGCACAAGAAGAGTTGTCTGCAATTTAAGGGACCTGGTTTTCATATACTAGCTGTTGGTATTTAATTGCGTAAATACCTCCATCAATCAAGCTCAACATTCTAGCACCATGCGGTGAAAATACGCTCAGATTATCTGACTCCCCCTTACCTAACGGAACACCTGAGACACTCATTTTTGAAACGTTCGTCAACTTTTCAGTGAATATACGATCTGATACCCTCTGGACCAAAAAGTTTATTTTGGATTACTTTATAAATTTGACTTTCCTCCAAAGCTGGATCAAACTTTTGTGCGGCTTATTCCAGTGGAGGCGCTTTTGTCTCATTTTTACATTCAAAAGCGGTTTTTTGGCCGTTCGTTGGGCAGTTAGCTATAATAATATAGTAAAAAAAATATAAAACTGGGCTATTCTAACACTACTTTAATTTTAGGATTCCTGTTATTTTTTGACCACACCTCATACTTTTAATCCGTTTACACATAAGACTTTGGAGGTGGGACCGTCAGTCTAAGATGACATTTCATATATCACGAACTGCTCGAGCGATATCTACCAAATTTAGTTCATAATATACTCTAGTCATGCTTATGGTATAGCTGGAAAAATTAATGGTTTCACAACCACGTCTCCTTCCCATGCGTCTTTCACTTTATAGGAAGTAAATATATCAGAAATATATTATCACTGTAAGATGACAATTTCTTATATAAAAAATTATCGAAATCGAAATATTAGTTTTCAAGGCTCACTGGTAGCGAGACGTCAGTGCCTATAATTGATGGAATGTCAAGTACTATATCAGTCGTATATCAGTCGATCTGAAATAGGTAGGTAGGTATAACAGTTGTCTAACGTCACACCTAGACCTTTAGGCATTGTAATATCACCGGGTCCAAAATTCCATGTTTTATAGTCTCCTCCTCTCCTATTTTCTGACAGCTTCCACTATCTTTGAGGAGAGACTTTAGTGATTTCAAAACTGCTCGCTTTTCTGTATATATACTATAAATATATTCCTTGTTATGAGCGCACTCCTTGTAAGAATAAGAATGTTTTCTTTAATTGCTGTTTTCTTTGCTATGAAGACGCTGCAGTGGTTTGGTAGGCGTAAAGCGATTTTGGTGTTTAATTTTGCAGAAAAGACACCACATCCCACTCTCTTATCTAGTATGAAGCCATACGTATAGATGCTTATCGCTGGGCGCTTATCCACCTAGAAAAGGGAAAGTAATATGGGCGCCGAATTTAAATTCAACTCTACAGGGCTTCGAAAATCCATTGTAATGTGTAGAAACGTGAATTTTTGAAGTATCATAGTATCATATCCCTTACTACTGGCGAAGAACAGGGAAGATTGCCTAAGTCTAAGATTTGATTTCGCTGCCATTTGCTTACAAAACATGTCTTTTGTTCTTTGTGTGCTTTCCATACGTCTTACCGCGTATTTATTTTCCATTATTAGTAAGTAGTTATATATATTATTGGCTACCACACCAATATATCGTGAGTCATAATCGCCTTTACTGCCGATATATAGCGCTAATGAGCTACCTGAGGCCGTAAACTAAATTAATGAAACCATGAGGGTGTATTTTTCTGACAGGCGTATATCTCAGTTATAAATAAAATCGATTCAGCACTTCCCCCAATCCTGTACCTAATATAATGAAACTAAAAACTAAAGAAATAATAGCTGGTGCTTCTTACTCTGTAAGATTATAATTGTATTACTGTTTTTCATTTAATAAATAAATAAAAATAAAATCACAATATATTTTGGTAACGGTTAGTTAGTTAGTTAAAATCAGTTCATGAATTACACTAACTATAACATACCTAAGTAATTCCACAACTTTAATTTATTGCAATTATTTAAAATCATGAACTTATTAGTTATTGATCCATTAATAGTGATTATAAGGTCAACGATGATGAATGTTCTTACTTGTTTTTTCAAGAACCTTTTTCTTTACACTGTTTTAACATATACAAATTTTGAAAATCGCTTGAAGCTTTTCCAGTTCCCACGGATCACTCTAGCTCTTCGAGTATGATTATTTGTGCAAGCTCATTTCCATATAAGAACTATTCGTGTTTATCAGCACTAAAACGATCGTAAATTCTCTATAAACGTTTGTCTTTATTCTATTATCATTAAGTACATCTAAAGTGTAAACAAAATTTACGACATACATACCTATGCATAAATATTTAACTATACAATCTGAATTTAGCTGACATTTATGCAAATTATAAAGACTGTAATCATTCTTTGAAGCGATAATTATCTAATTGGTACTAACGCTGTTCTTACTAAAGCGAATACGTTTATAGCTGCTACCTCTCCATATCATAAATAAATATATATATATTATATAGACATACCTACTTGGCGTTTACATATGTATATTGCATTATGCTTGACTGGGCTTCCGTCCAGAGAAAGGAACCTATAATTTGAGTAGCTGATAGAATTTATGAGTATACGAGAATGAATTGGTGTGCTACTTTAAAAACTTGAAGTGATTAAATGTTGACTTACAACTATATTATATTCTTTGGGATCCGTAGAAGTTATAAAATCTCAATCGCTTTGACTAGTTTTTGAAACTTGTGAAGTCGTTTACTTAGTATTTACTTACCTTTAGTAAGGAAAGCAATAAAATATTATGTTATAATATATTGGGTCGTCGAAAAAGTATTTTCGTATTTCTAATCAAACTTCAACTTATTTATTTTTATATAATAAACAAATATGTACCATTTTGGTAGCGCACTTTTTGCCATTTTTCCCTTAGGGACATTATTCCATCAGTGTAAAACTTTCATGAGAGTAAGTCGAAATTTCGAAATTTCCAGTACGGAAGCGATCGAACCTACTCGAACTGATACAGCATCATCACCGTAAACTTCACAAACTTTATTGGGGCTTGCGTGGCATATGTACTTCCCATTTTTAAACAAAAATTTCAAAATATAGCGATTTTCTTCATTATTTTCACTCATTTTTGAACAGCTGGAACTTTTTTTTCGACTTCCCCGAATTTAATTTTTTGTTTTTTAATAATTGAAGCTTATTCTTTCCAAGACTATATGGTATGACACAATATGATTGGTAGCACTGGAAATATACGACTGCATGACAACCATTGACAAAATACGAAAAGACTTTTTCGCCTTCCAATATAATAATATGTATTCGAGGCCAGTTTTAGATCGGCTCGTTTATTAAGAAATAAACAAAAAACTTAAATAAATATCTCTCTGACATTTTAGCACGTAAGTACTTAATAGGTATATGGTATTTAAAAGATTATTTTTTTTAAGTACGCAGCTGAAATTAATTTGCAGCTATGCAGACATCATAATTAGTGGGAATAAAAATAGTATGTGGTATCTGATAAAAAATAGACGTCATGAACGCAAATGTGATTAAAACAAGTTTGGGAACTTCAATTCCATTAATTGTTTTGCTCTGATAGGGACAGACTCCGAATTTCGTAAAATCAAACTAATTACTATGTGTTCGCTTACGTATTCCGTTAGGTTTCGGGTATAATAAGCAGAACTTTAAGCTTATTTACACGGCAGTTCAATCTACTGAAGTAACAAGAAACTAGACTAGAAATTCTGAAACACACGATTAGATATCAAATTAATTACACCGTTGTTTTGTCAACTCAACTGGTAATTAGTATAGAGAAGATGCCATTCAACACTTGTTAGCAGCAATGGTGGTTTAGGCTGCGGAGAGGTTGGTGGTATTTTACTGCTTTAGTTATAAGCTCTTGGGGAACTGTCGCTAAGGTTTAGTTTCAGAACACTTAAGCGGTTTTGAAGCTGATGCGACCGTCATTCGCTAAGCGGTTGATATTCCGGTGTGAAGGAAAGTTTTCTTCAATAATTTATTTCAGATGCTTGAGATAAAACTTGTATGAGTGCTCGTATAGGCTTCGTTGGGCACTGCAGAAGTAAAGACCAGGCTGGTATTTCCATTAACGCTGGTCAATTATCAGTACTTGCAGCTTTTTCCCTGGTTTAATCGCAAGATATGCAGTGATCTTTTTTTTCTTCTAGAAATTTTTCTCTTACATTAACCGTCCGTTCAAGCGTTATCTACATGGTGGCATTAATAATCTGATCAGAAGCTAGTGCTTGAATTTTTTGCGTTTATATGAAGTACATATAAAGAGATGGGCAGTTCCCTATTGATTCTAACGACTGTTGCCAGACTATATTTGAGATTCCTTGGATCTCATGCCTTTAATCGGAATCCGTTCTTTTAGTTGAACTGTAATGAACTCAAGTCGTTTTGTCGATGCTTTCGATGTTAGATGCATTTTTAGTAGCTGTCGACGTCATAAAGCAATGTCCAGATCTGATGCCTATCTCTACTTATAACAAAAGCTAACATAAATCGTAAATATATATTTTTAATTAAGCAGTTTCACTACCTCCAGAAAAGAAGATTACTTTAAGGAAAACAGCTTCCAAAAAAATTTAAAAATTTCCTTGCAAAATTCTCAAAAGTCATGTGATTTTTTATAAGCCATTTTCCACCTTTTAACAAAAATTTTTATTCTCACATAAATATACACATATGTATCTAACATGCTTATATATATATATAAGTATATATATGTACATGCAGTTACCTAACCGCTCCCCTACCCTACGGCCATGGTCACTACTTTTCTTTCTAAACCCACCGCATAGATTTGTAAATGCTTGTTTGTATGAGTGTCTATAACACAAGCGCATTCTAAGCAGCCCATATACTTATAGTGTCTGATGTTATTGGTATCGAAAAACCCATAAACCGGTTCCACAATTATTCACGTCAATGCGCACAACAAGTTTAGCGCGATTGATTTCTCCGCACTTGCAAATACTCGCGTTGAAGTTCACTAACTCTTGTTACAGCTAAGCTAAGCAACTTGTAAAAAAATCTGTAATTTTGATTCGGTTTTCGAACTTGGCAAATTGCATGACCGACTGAGTTATGTTCATTGACTTTGTCGGTTAAAAGTCGACGGGCACCAAAAAGTCGTAAATATTTGTATTGCAAAATATTTGAGCGACAGACGGGCAATAAAATTGGCGGCGACTTTAAAAATAATTAAGAATAATAATTAAGTAAAATTGGTTCATGAATTGTGAGGAAATAATTCTGAATTATTTTTTGTGAAAATGAGAGTTCAGACATGAAGTACGAAGCAGATATCAAGTAATTAAGCGTTAATTTACGGACGCAATTTATTATAATTAAAATTGTCTGAAATATTTTCAAAAATCTTTTTCTGAAGAATTCATTATTCCAAGCATTTATATGATGGAGATACGCTATTGATCGATACCACTTGTATGTGATACTAAACTCCTCTTAACTAAATCGTGTTTGTTTCATTGATATATCTCACATTATAACCAATATCACACTGTTCTGTAAAATACTTTCCGATATAATTTCAGTGGTATACATCTTCTTCTTCTTTATAGTCGGAGACACCGCTTACACGAATATAGCCGAGTACCATAAATCTTCCGCAGAACTATTCTGGTTGTTTGATGACAGAAGATATCTCGTCTTGCTCTCGCCCACTACCAAATTCATTTACTTCGCTTCTTTATCCGGTCTGGGGAAAGCGGCGCGGTTGTTAAAGCCAATGATATCAATATCATCGGCGTATGCCAGCAGCTAAACACCTTATAAAAGATTGTACCTTCTGTATTTATATTATTTTCTCCAAAAATATATTGTAGAAGTCGCAACATAGGAAGTAGCCTTGTATGAAACCTCGTTTGATATCGAACGGCTCGAAGAGATAAATGAATTATGGACTTATTGCCCCGATTTTTTTATGATAGTTGCCACATATCTGTAGCATTAGTTCTTTTCTTCTTTCGATGCCTTCATGAACACCAAAGTAATCCATCACTTTAAAAGTCAAAGAAGTAGAAGAGATTCAAACTGACATTAAATGAGAAGCGAACAATTTTTCTCATTTTGAATATGAATTGAATTTGGTTCAATATTATCTTAGTAGACGGTGCAATTGTACTTCTAGTAAGTTTAACTCAAACCGTTGTATGAGAAGTCGTCGAGGTTGTCCAGGTTTTCAACTAATTTCACTCATTTCAACAGAATAAGGTATCAAGGCAAAATATTTTCGACTGATAATTCGTTTTTAGTTTGAGATATTTACATTAACTCTGTTTGAAGACAGTACCATCCATTTCTGACATTGCAAAGGCCGAAGCAATAAGATTGTTCTAATATCGGGCAATTTGTGTATTACATCCCGAAAAAACTACGTCGGCTTGACATCTAACATTAAATAATGCAAATTTTTAATACTTTGTTCTAATGTGAATCTTATTCTAATGAGGGCTTTCCACATCAACCGCAACAAACGGTAGTCAGAAGCGGCAAGGTTTGGACTAAATGGTGGGTGAGGAGTACTACCCAACCAGTGTAATCCAAATAGTTCTTAATCGGTCTTGCAACAAGAGTCCGAGCGTTCTCATGATGGAAAGTTGTTTAGAAGCCCGGAATATGGCACATTCTTTTGATCCCACAAAATTCAGAGAGAGAGTGGCTTTGCCGTTAATTTGCTGGTTGGTCAGGTTTCACATATGACTTTTTGAATTAAGAATTGCCGTAGTGGGTAAATTTTTCATCACCAGTTACGATCCGATGCAAAATCGACTTATTTTTTAGCATTAAAACATACATTCAAAATCATACGAGTATTTCAGTGATTCTTGGTTTCAAATCATATGTCACCAAATTTCCTTGCTTTCGAAGCGACTTATAGACAATTTCCAACTGCTGTGGCTTTCGAAAGCATTTTCGGAGTATTGGGACAATACAGCAATAATCAAAATATGCCAAACCGCAAGAATATAGTTTTAGACAAAATATATTTATCTTCACAAGTTTTAGTTATTCGAACAATCCTTCATTTACAAAACTATTATAATTTGAAGTTTATAAATACAGAAGAATTGACTAAGAAATATACAGAAATTGCAGACAAAGCATCTCACCATGAATAATTGAAGTATGCGGCCTAATTTCTCTACTCCACTTTTAATTATAAAATAAAGCTTTATAACTAAGTAAATATCTCTGTGAAATGCTGAAATATTTCTTAAACATTTATAAATAATATAAAAACAATTGCGTCATTTCAAGAAGTAGGAAGAACTGTGCTTCTTTAAGCTTTTGTGAATGGCGACAACTGTTCTTTAATCAGATTGAATGTTGTCTGCAATGTCTGAGATTTTTTATGCCGTACATTGGTTATCAAATATACCTACATATACTCATTCACACACATTCACATTAGTATGTACTTGCCGTCAATATTCATAAGATTTCATTGATCAGCTGCCCGCTATTTATAATTTTCTTCGGCTTCTTAAACGGAGTCACTGTATTCTTATCTCTTAAACAAACATTTCGTACATTGCATACACATAAGTACATACATACATGTGCTGTATATACGTATATAATTTTGAAATGCTCGAATAAATGAATGATTAAGCCCTCGAAGAAATTTAAAGCACGGTTTTCAAGAACAACGCCGTCAGATGTATTATATTTACGAAGTATATAAAATGATGATAAATGCGCAAAATTAGAAAATCACTCTATGCTGAGCGCAAAGAAGAGAAGAAAGTAACAGCAACTTAAACCTTAACATTTTTCTACACTTGCAACATGCTGCTATAGAGTATAATAGTTTTGTTCGCCTAATAGTTATTTGTATCAAATAAAACTTGCTAACTTTAAAATCGGATATCTGTCTGTCCATCTAAGAAAGCTGTAACTTGAGTAAAAATTAAGACATCTTAATGAAACTTGGTACACACTTGACTTCTTTGCAAAAAACCGAGAACGAGTTCCTAGATGGACGCAATCGGACCATTGCCACGCACACTCTACGCCATTTGCTCGAGTCTGAAACAATAACTTAGCACTAAATGAAGATTTAGAGCTGTAATTTGACACAAGGATACCCAGTTGGAAGCGACACCTGTGTTCTAAAAATTTTGGAAAAATATGCACGGCTTCGCCTTCTAATTGGTTTAATACGCATATATTCTAAACCGCTTAAGATACTGAAATCGCTCAAGATTAATCCCTTAAGCGTCTCTACCGAGAATCGTCTTGCCCTCGTTCTCTGCCCGCCCATTTGCTTCGCTTCTTTGCCCAACCTGGAGGAAACGGAAAGTCAGTTTTCAGAGCCGTTTTAGTGGCTTAATGGCAGCTTCTTTTCGTGATGTCAAAAGCAGCTTCAAAATCCACAAATAGGTGAAGTGTGTCGATTCCTTTTTACGGGATCTTTGTCTTTCTGACTTAAATGGATAAAATCGGGTGAAAATTTTCGACCACCCAGCTGAATTTACGCCAGCAGATTGATGATGGCATGTTGAGTACCTTAATGAAACCCAGGGATCATTTTATTAGTGTGTGGCCCGTTCATAATATGTGTTATTGGAAAAAAATAGATAAAATATGGTAGATACTAACCCTCACTCCAATATTTTAAAATGAAGCAATTTTCCGGACTTTGATTGCAAGAGATAAAATATTCGATTACAACCGCACTTCACCCTTCCTTACTTGTTTCTAAACGTTTATAATACGTTGATCCCATATGTATTTCTGTTTAAAGAACTATGACTGTGACGATATATGCTAAGCAAGAATGACTCAATCAAGAATTACTCTTTTATTTAACCTCAATTTTCTCTAGAACGAAATGCCATAACTATTTTTGAAATACCCGATAAAATATATGAGTTTCGAGTGCTCGCTGTTGAAACGAAATGTTTCGCACTATGTCATCCTTAGCTCCAGAAGCAGCTTTATAGCGTGCTTTTCAGTTCTATTCAACTTAAGGTTATATTAGCTGAATGGTGCTGAATACAAGATCACTTGGAAACTGGGGTATAGAGTCGTGCTATTACTGTACAATTGACATTCAGCGCTTATTCAGCTCATGCAAAATGTAGCTGAATAAAGAACTGTACTTTATTGTAATGTGATAATTTAATTAAGTAGTATACTTTATATTTTTTTATAATTATAAATGTTTGTTAGTTAGTTTGATTTATTCCGACAAAACTAAAGCTTTGAAGATAATTTTACTTATGTTTATCTCTTGATAGGATGTCAGGAGTATAATCGATTCGCTTGTATCAGTAATGCCATTCATATCTGTTTAGAATATGCTATATATATTTACTTATTAATATATAATGCTTTATGATCACTTCTGTTTCTCGGTTCGTAGAAATGAACAACCATTCATAGATATTATATGATTCCTTGTTGATAATAATTTCATACATAGAATAAGTAATAGCCTGCGAGAGCTATCCGAAATTGTTCTGAGGGAGAATGAGAATGAAAACTCTAGAAATCGAGCTTCGAATACTGATTTACGTATTGCTTATGAAAATGTTATCTCGATATTAGTCTGATTTTCATGTATTCTGCAATTTACTTATCCTGACTGAGATCCTAACAATTGCAATCACATTATAATCATTTGGTAAGCTATCTCTGCGTGATTATACCAATTTATGCGATTTATGGCAGTTAGTTGTTCTATTCATCATTTCAAAGACAAAATTTGGTTATCTAATGAAAGGTGTTATACTCATTTGGTAAGCTAGCTCTATGTGATTATACCAGTTTATGCTATTTATACAAGACATCAATTTTCAGTCTCGGCTAATCGAAGACTACCATTAACCATTGCATTGTTTGAAATTGCTTTAATCGTTCGAAAATTTCCTACAATTTTAATAATATTTCAGTGAAGTTGATTTAATTAATTCGCCATCAATTGTAATGCCATCCGGGTATTTATAGCTATAAATATTTACACTGGGAAAATATGCGCGACTCTTACAACATATACATACATACATACATGCAACGGTTATAGCACGACTATCTCAATTAAAGGTGGTGCATGTAAGTACAGCAGTGCTTTGTTGTTATTGTAGGTGGGAGCAAAAATAATGATTAAAATGCATATTGAATAAACTAAAGTGTTTAATGAGAATATTGCGATGCACACTAACAAAGCGAGAGTGGGAAGTGAAATTTTAATGTGCTATGAGAAAGCATATTTATATATTTCTGGACACTTATGTACTGCCATGAAGGAGTACGCTTACATAACGGTAAATATGCATACGCTTGCTTGCAACTTGCAGCGCTGATGATTTAATTAAAAAACCTAAAAAATCATTAAGTAAATATTATACATTTATGTTTATGTGTCTTTGTATATTTATGCTTGCATAACTGTGTATCTCTGCTTTTATAAGTTTGTGTGTAAATGTATATCCATCAAGTCATAATCCAAAGCGCATACACGTCTTTTCTTTTACAACGCATAAGTAGCATAGACATGCCGAGTAGCAATCTCCTGAGCCCGCACCACAACAAAAGCGAAAAAAAAAGAAAAAAAATTAACTTTGGCTGCACCTAAGCTAAAATACCCTTAACAGGTACATTTTTATAGCATATACCTGTATAGACAAAGCATTATTTTGATTTTCATCGGCCAGTTTCCATGACAGCTATATGTTATAGTGGCCCGATCTGAACTATATATTCAGAGATTTTAGCGATGAATTAGTTAATTGTCTATGCCAAATTTTGTGAAGATACCTTGTCAAATGAAAAAGTTTTCCATACAAAGACTTGAGTTTGATTGGTCAGTTTGTAGGGCGGCTATATGTTATAGTAGTCTGATCTGAAAAATTTCTTCGCAAATTATAGTGATGCTTTAGGTGATAATCTTTGCTATATTTGATAAAGATATCTCTTCAAATAAAAAAGGTTTTCCATACAAGGGCTTGAGTTTTATTGTTCAGTTTGTATGACAGCTATATGCTATATTTATTCGATCTAAACAATTTCTTCGGAGTTTGCAGTAATGATTTAGGTAATCATTTGTGCTTAATTTAGTTCCTATATCTTGTAGATCAAAAACGTTTTCCACACAAGGACTTGAGTTGGATCGGTAAGTTTGTATGACAGCTATATGCTATAGTAGTCCAATCTGAACAATTTCATTGCAGATTGTGACAATGCATTGAATAATAATATATGCAAATTTTCGTAAAGGTTCCTTGTCAAATAAAAAAAATTTTCATATAAGAAGTTGAGTTTGATTCAGTCATTGTCAGTTTGTATGACAGCTATATGATATAGTTGTCCGATCAGAACAATTTTCCCATGTTGCAGTAATGGTTTAGGTAATAGTCTGTGCTTAATTTCGTTATGATATCTTGTCGATTAAAAAAGTTTTTTTCATACAACGACTTGTGTTTGATTAGTCAGTTTGTATGACAGCTATAAGCTATAGTTGTCCGATCTAAGCAATTTATTTAGAAATTGTAGTAATGTCATAGTTATTAATTCGTTGCAAATTTTGTGAAGATATCGCTTCAAATGAAAAAGTTTTCTATACAAAGACTTGAGTTGAATCGGCGAGTTTGTATGGTAGCTATATGCTATAGTGGGCCAATATCGATGGTTCCGACAAATAAGCGGCTCCTTAGGATGGAAAAGCCGTAAGCAAAATTTCAAGTCGATATCGTTAACACCGGGGGACTAGTTCGCTTATATTCAGATGAATACGGCTAAACCGACTCAGCTAGTTACGGTGATCATTTATAGTATGTATGTATGTATATCATATATACCTTGTAGGGTCTCCGACGTATCCTTTTGCAAATATGAAAATAAATATATATGTGTGTGTTCATGTATGCGTTATTGGCTAATAATGATGTCGGCATGACGATGATGAAGCCCGGCAAGGATGATGTTAATAAAGATGATTGCTTTGTGAATGCTATTTTATGCTGGTTGTTGTTATTACTATTGCAATTGTAATGTTGACTGCTGACTATGGAAAAATTACACGCACGCAAACACTCACACACACTTAAGCAAGTATAAAAATGCATGCAGGATATCAAAAGAAAAAAGAAGAAGAAAAAACTGCAACAGAAGCACAGAAGCGCTGCTGCGGCGTGAGGCAAACGTCTGTGGTTGCAGCCAAGGCGCTGCGCGTAAAGTTGCCAGGAAAGCAAACAACACACAGAGAGAAAACAGAAATGCGCACTTAAGCTCGATTTACTCGCACACACAAACGAAGCGAAAAAAATTAAAAGGAAAATAATAAAAAAGAAGAAAAATAAAATTGGAAACACATGAGCATGTTCGCTTTATGAAAACATCAAGAAATTGAGTTGCAATGCAGCGTTGCAGGCGCGAGGGGAGCACGCGCCGCCACCACAGCGGTTGTCAGCTTGCATTGACAGGAAGAGCAGCAGAAATTAATATTAATCGTTCAGATATCAGTATGCTTTAATCTGCTGCTTTAACCCCTCCCTGTTGTTATTATTGTTGTTGCTGTTGTTGCAGCTGCAGTGGCAGCGTTTTGCGTTTGTTGTTGTTGTTGCTGCTACATTTGCAATTTCACCGCAACGACTGCGGCACTCGCGGTGTCTGCGTCTGTTTGTTTTGATTTTAAATTAGTATTTATGAGTCATGCCAAACGGGGTTAAGCTTAAAAGTCGTGCATAAAAAGCTTAAGCGAAAAGCTCTTGATGTAATAACCGTTTGCCGCTAATCTTTAAAAGATGCGCTCGTGTGTGGTTAACTATTGCAACGGTATCGGTTATGTTGATTACTGGAATACTTAAGCGATTTAATGCATACTTAGTGGTTGCTGGTTAATAACGGTAAATATATACATATATGCGGTTTTCCACATAATGTCTGGTGTGTTGTGGGCGATTGGCAATGGCGGCTCTTATAATTAATACAGCAGTACTGTAAGGAAACATACAAACATGGTAGGGTATTTGATTAGCTTGTGGCTTCAATGTTATTTTTCCAACCCGCAAAAAAAGTTTTTATCTTCACCGCGAACCTTAAAGCGCAAACTACTTAGCTTACATTCCTAACGTAAGCTAGGGACCAACTTTTCATGTCCAAAGTTTATTCTTTCATTAAGAAAAATAAATTAAGTCCTACTCCAAAAGCCTATAATTTCGTTTAAATCCAAAATCCCAGCTGATTCGCTACAAAGGGGGCGTTTCAATTGATTGCCTACTCTTTTGATAGAAGAGTTTAATATCTTATATGGAAGTACTTTATCGATTCGTTCTTCTTAGGTAACGGTGAGAGAGGTTCATGAACACACTAAGTGAAGTTTGGGATGAGTTACAGACTAACTAACCAATAATGTCGTTACAAAGATCCGTTATATATTTATCCAATCTTTATTTATGCTTAATAATCACATAAAGTAGATGCTTTACGGGCCCTCGGCAAACTTCAGTTAGATTTCTGCACTTTTTCAAAATGCATACTGAACCCACAACTGAAATATTCAACAAAAAATGAGCTTCATCGCTGAATACAACTTATGCACCGAACATTGTTCCGTAGTAAGTCTTGGCACACCAAACTGAGTACAAATCAAGTAATAACTGACCAATCGGCAATTACATTAATTGATTGATTGATTGTTTAATTAATAATCCCATATTGCATTACATCGGAGAATGTTCTTAGAAGCAGCGTTTTAAACAGCATGGGCATTCCGCGTAACAAAAGAGGTAATAAGATTGCCAACTTCCATCCATCTGGCTGCAGAACTAGTGCAGGGAATACAAAAGACGCTAAAAACGATACACAATAAAATTTCCGAAGGGCTGAGAAACGGATTAGGATTAGATGGAAGATGAGTATTATTACCGATGATTCATGCAGAAATTGCAGGGAAATAAGCTGGAGACAGACGCTGCTGTCAACCTTATCTGGAAATAAATATCTTGGAGCTTCACAGTTCTAGGGACTAGAGGAAGTTTCAACATTTGATATGAATTCTCGTTTAAACTCCGCCAAAAGCATTGACTAATACTTAACTTAATTAGAATTGAAGTTACACAGATCCTCAATCGGCCGCTACAAAGGACGCGCAGGTCTATGTAAGGCGCTAAAGTCAGTCAGTATAACCGAACCTAGTCTTACCTTTCTTACAACCGAATAGCATGGTCTAAATATGCCGATTGCATCATATGAGTGTCATAAAAAATCATTCTAGAAGGGTCTTCTCACCACACATATCTTCGAAGATATGTTGGCGCGAAGTCACTAGAGAAGAATGGCAATACAGGATGTGGCTGTATCGAAGCTCAAAGGAAATTGGTGCGAGAGTCTTGTGTCAGAAGCCTTCAGTAAACTCTTGTTTCAGGCTGCCAGCCCACCACAGTGTCTTTAAAGCAGTGGAAGCATTTAAGGTAGCAGCAGATTTACTTCTTCGAAGGATGGCTCCTTTTAGGGAGGTATAAACCCACTCAGGACCATAAACCTACTTCCATATTAAAATTCTCTGAATACCTTGTCACAGCGGAATCGTCATTGGAATCGATATTGTAGACATCAGGATGGGAACGAGCAGCGGTTCCCCTAGTTTATAGTAGGGGGAAGCATCAAAAGCTGGAGTGCGGAACTTCAATCCGCTAAACCTTATATACTCGCAACTAATGTACCTTCCACATAATCACCGTACTAGGTGTTAAGTACTTCATGAGAGAGAAAAGGACATTTAAGTATCTTCTGACTGACTCCTAATCCATTGTAAGTCTTCGTGCATTCGCGCGTTGGATTTATAGGTATTGCGCGAGTTCAGCGAGCGTTTGTCAGTAATCACCACTTGTGGAGTTGCGAATGCCTTTTTGCTCAGAATGGGACTCAGAAAGTCCATTGAACAGTTAACTCTTGGAAACTCACCGCAATGATAGCTGTCCTAATTGAATACTGTCTCTTTTTCGGTCAGTGAATTTATGACAGGTTCTAGACATTTTGTCGACATACTACGATCTCTATCATTTATGCACCACAACTAGAAGGAAAAACTCCACTTTGAACTGAGTCCAATTATTTACTTATATGTTATACATAAGTATATTGTAAGTATGTATCAGACCGAGAAGACTGCAGGAAATGTCTAGAACAAGGCAACAGAGAAACAATGGAGCATCTCTTGTGCACATGTCCCGCTTTGGTAACGCTACGTTGTAAGCATCTGGGGTCTCCATGCTATGATACACTGGAGGAGGTATCGATAGTGAGGCCGCAGAGTCTGTTAAAGTTCGAGTCAAGCGCAGGCATCCCAAAGGATGACTACTTCTCAAGTACCTAGCAAGTGAACTCCATCTGGTATCGCAAAGGATTAAAACTGGTCTAAGCGTGGCTTATTGGCTAACTAGATTGACTTAACCTAACCAATATACATTTATATATGATGTCTCAAAAGTCTAAGCATTTTGAAGGTATATGACCACAATTATATTTGATAATCTTCTGATCAGTCTCAAAGGCTCACTCAAATACAGATTGTGATTTTTACTAAATATTATAATAATTTTGATGAATTTAGCAAAACTTATTTCCTTCAGAGTTGCAAAAACTAACCAATTCTGAGTGTAGATAATAAAGTCTCTTCGGAGGTGTCATTCAATCTAAATCCAATTTAATTTTGCAATACATTTGGCATTCATAAAATTGTGCATTTTAAATACAACAAAGTGCTTCCAACTGAAATTTCACACAGACAGCACGCCATGGCTGTGAGCACTCAGTGTCGCGGCGTGAGCAAAAATCAAAAGAGCAAAACTAGCCCAAGTGGGTGTCAAAACTTTTCAATATTCAAACTTATGAATAAAATAAAGAAAGCGGAAAGTAAAAAAAGTGGAAAAAGTAGTATGAAATCGGTTGCAATATTTATGAACGCGACTGGGTCATAAGAATGCCAGCAGAGCGCGGCAAAACAAAGCAATCAGCTCAGCTAGTGAGTGAGCTAAGTGAGTTGCTGAGTGACGCTGTGACGGTGTGAAGAGCGAGCGGCGACAAGCAGCGGCAACTGCTAGTTTTTGGGGCGAGCAGAGAGCAATTGATTAAATATTCATGACAAAATGCTGAGCAAATAAAATGCAATACAGAAAATCTCAAACCAAAAAAAAACAGCAAATAAAGAGGATTTGAATGTATTGAGTGGCGCAAAGAGAGGGGTACGGGGACGCTGACGGAATTGCTGTGAAAATGAAATCGTTTATTAAAGAAAATGTAAATTCGCCTACCAAAACACATTCCGTTGTTGTTGTAAATATAGCGCAATAATATTGTAAAGCTGACTACAAATGCCAGTGGATGTAGGTGCCGTCTGTGTATATGTGGATGTGCGCGCTATAAGCTCCAGCGAAATTTAAGACAAGCGAAATGAAAGTTTCATTAAATAGCACTCATACGCGACGTGCGCCGCATAATGGTGCATGCAACATGCTAGTGGCGCACATGAGTCGTTGAACGTTACGTATAAATGTGAATAAGCTTGCAACAATATTTGTGCTCGACCCCTTGCAACTGTGTATGGGTGTGTGTGTGTGTGCGATGGTGTGAGGGTGTGTGGGTACATTGAGCTGCATATGTGAACTTTACATTTCATTCATACGAAATTACCTGCGCTGTGACAACCAAGCGGCGTACACGGCGTACTCGGCGCGCTTTGGCCGCTGTGACTGCTGGCCAAGGCAGCTCGTCGTGGTCACATTTGGCATTTGCAACCGGTTTAACTACGGCGGAAATCCACTGTGGGCGCCAAAGTTAAGGTCGTGCGGCAAGTTTTCATTAAATTTCTGCAATTGGCTTAGTTGTTGGTCGTTGGTCGGCGGTGCGTGGCGAGTGCAGTTGAAGCGAGTGAGGGTGTGCAGAAAGTTGGTGAAATGTGTAGGCAAGCGTGTAAAGTTAAATAATTAATTATTTCGGAAATGTTAAGGTTTTTGCAGCAAAAAGTAGAAGAAAAAGTAACCACGTATTACCTATTATACCCATAGTAATTTCTTCCAAATAATACTCGTAAGCATAGAATTGTTCTCGACTCAAATTTTGGTTAAAGCTTAGTTGTCTGTTTTTTCGTATCTCGGAATTACTGTATTGGTCCTATAAGAAGGATATCTTAGGTTAGGTTATGTTAGGTTAGATGGTTGATCCAAGATCGCACGTGGACTACTATATGTAGTCCTTTGTGAAGCCATAGAAAAGAAGAACTCCTGTGTTCGAATTTATAAATTAGCAAAACACAAATTTTCGCAGGCGTTTAATTTCCATTCTTGCCAGTTCGATGGGATGTCTGAAAGTATGCGTTCCCAAGTGTTTCAGTCTTGACTTCCCAAATGTGGGACAGTCAAGAAAGAAGTGTTGAGTTGTTTCCAATTCATCTTTTTACATACAGCTTCTGGAGATGACGTCTGGTAGGATTCCCAGCCTTACTGCGTGGAACTCAATAGAGCAATGACCTGTTAAAAAATCCACAATTAGGGAGAGTCTTGCCTTACTGAGGGCAAAGAGATTACTAGATCTCTTGCGATCGAGATTGAGCCAAATGCTTTGAACAGCGCATGTATCGTTTGTGGCCAAGCGCTGGCCAAGCTTACGCGATGCCCAGCAATCTAGTACGAGTAGTAGAACATGAGAGTACAGAGGAGCACCGACCCGCTCCCATTCTCTCGATAGCGTTTCTAGAGTGCATTTTCTGGCTAGTTCATCAGACATACAATTTCCTGCGATTCCGAAGTGGCTTGACACCCATACATATTATTACAAATATCTTTGATGCTATTTATAGCGAGGTTAGGCCCTCCTTGACCAGTCCTGAACGCACTGTTAATGAGTTCAAGGCTAGTTTCGTCGATCTGCTATTTGATTGGATGGCACTGCTCTGAAAGATGCTGCATTCCGGCGCGTTAAATCTACTTCTATCTTAGCGGCTGCAACCTTTGCCTTGAATACATTTCAATAGTCAAGAAGTCTGAAGCTGGAGTTGATAGAGTCAGGAGCTTGACGGTAAAACGCTCCACGAACCTTCCCCCAAGCTTTGGCGCATCCGTAAAGAAGCTCACTGCCCCTCTCATCCAACTCTCACCCACAACTCTCTCGCCGTATATGGAGAGAGGAGCAGCTGCCAGAGTTCGGTTTGGCGACTTCATGATTCCATGATGAGCGCCGTTCATTCCTAAAATGTGCACCAGGCGTTATTTAAGCTTCGTTGCACCATTCTCGTTGAAAGTAACATCTTGTTTTTATCACTGAAAGCTCCTCTAATCCGATCCTTACCTAGTTTTACCAGGATTGACAAATTGTAAACAGTTAATCAGAGTTAGAGTTGTCAGATCTTATACTGTATGGCTAAGGTCTAACTATTTGACGTAAACTCAACTCAACTCATACTCATGTAAGGTTGTCAGTAAGTAAAAGCTCTACTCTTTATATTGAAAGCTATTCGCCGTTACTTACATGAAATCCGTTAACTAAGAAAAAATTCCGAGGTAATCGAGTGATGGGCTGTGCATGAAGAAAAGTCCTAGGGGATACCTTGTCTCATACACAACTTCAAAACATTACTGTAAAAACAATGAGAAGACCCCGTACCAAGCCTCCTATAAAAGAGATGATATTGTGGAGAGAATCGCAGGAAGCTGTTCACAGAGAGAATTGCAAAAATTTTTATTCTCTCTTGGGGAGAACGTTGCTGTGCCTGTGCAGCTCTCCAGCCAGCTTTAAAGTTACCTGGGTGTTGCCAGTACTGAGTTTTCCTATAGCTGCAATAGCAGATCAATAATTTCCGCCGCAGTCAGCTCACTTCACTTAGCGCTCTTGACTATGGTTTGCTGGCTGATTGGGAAATAGAATTTGCAAGAACGTCAATGGAAAGAGGCCGTACTTATGTCATTATTAGACCCACTGTGCTCTCAAGTCAGAACCAACTGAGCAACATTTAATAAATCGGGGGATTTGAAAGAATTTCGGAGTTTTTTCCCTTAGCCGTTCAATATTGAATATTGAATTGAAACATTTTGAGCCATGCCAGATTTTCCATCTCAAATGATAAAAGGATGAACATTTGCAAAGAAAAATTTCCTAGATCACATGATCCTCTGCAGTTTACCGATTCGTCTTTACCATGTTTCTGCATATGAAATCTTAAGGATTAATTCCTACCTGGTTGGTGTTCCAAGATCTAAGATGTTCGCCTTGATATTCCTTTTTAACTATTTATTCTACCCTGATCAATCAAAATCAAGTTAATTATTATTGATTAAGTAACTCTAGTTCGATTTAAATGGTGCTTGTATGAAATAACGTGGCTCAGTAGAACTCTTTTGATGGAGTTCTGCCTACAAAAATCCTAACCTTTCTAGTTCCAAAGTCTTTTTCAAGATTTTACATATTTTACTTCCCATATTTATGTCTTTCTATAAATATATATTTTGACTAAGCGATTGGGCAAGCTTTCAAATATTTCAGATTTAAGAAGGGTCGTTTAGACTCTACTCTCCCAAACTTTAGTTTGTTTGAGTCCAATATCAGTACGAATCGAACATTGCTGACCTCTCCTATCATAACACCTTTTTCTTCCCCATTTTCTAAACTTACCACATGCAGCACATACGCTGCGCTCATAGCAGCGGCTAACCTCAGCTGTAATGCGCTTTTGGGCAACGAAAGTGGTCAACTGTGCTTCATTAGAAATGTACATGATACCCAGTAATATACATATTATATCGTACATATCTACTCATATGTCTAGCAGTAACTATATACTATAAAATCACAAACCTATAGACATACACGCGTGCTGCGTGCTTCGCTAGCGCAATCGGATGGTGTAACCGTGACAAATTCGCCAAAGACTGACATGGCCATGTACAGTTCGTTAATAAGGCATTTTTGAATTTGTCACAACAAAAATAACTAAGGTGAACCATAGTAATGAAAAACAAAATATCCAACAGCAATGCAACATATGAAGTCTGCTTGGGCAGGATGCTCGGCAAAGTATGAGTTTGGGGAATTGTTGAGCTGCATTATCGTCATCACAAAGGGACAACGAGAGAGCAAAGGCCACTAAAATGCGCATAATGGTGCATGTAAAATTCTTACATACATACATACATACATACGATATATATGTACGCAGCGCCAGCTTTCAAGCGCCTAGCACCTAAATGCCAACTTTACGTCATGAATAAATCAACGCGACCGCAACGTGGCGGAGCCAGCCAAGCAATGCATGCGAAAGCAGAGTCGTTTGTGCGCGAGTCGAGCGTTTTAAACCCAGTTCAGGGCAGCCAACCGATGGCCGGTTCACGCCATTGCGTTGCGACTTTGAACGCTTGAGTGGAACAATAGATGAGCGCATTACGCAAATGAATAAGTGAGCGAGCGAGCGAAAGAGGGAATGAGTTAAGGAATGATTGCACACAATGAATGAGTGAATGAACGCGTGAATGAACTAATGAATACGTGCAGTGTGTGAATGTTGAAATAAGAAGTTTATTGGCGCCAAGTGCGGTCAGTGTGGTCCCGCTGAAGCATACTAAATTTTCAACTGTGAACAACTCGTGTATTGAGGACGCATGCTATCGCAGGAGCACGCTTGATTTCATGCGAAAACAATAGACTGCATAAATGTGAAATAAAAAATTTAGAAAGTGTTTAAATATTAATGAATAGGGTAGGTTTTGAACTGAGACTTATGGATAAACGTCATTATTAGAGCGGTTCAATTTGTTGTCTATAAAATTGTGTATGAGGGACACAAAACAGTTTCTTACACATAGCTTCTTCCTTTCATGAGATTCATTAGTACCTAAAGGTCTCACAGACCTCATCAAATGAATAAAATATTACGAAGAAGAAAAAACCTTAACTTCGGTTGCACGAAGTGAATAGTACCTTTAAACCATAATAGCCTTTACAAATACAAAAATATCCATAAAACAACTTTATTTAATCGCTCAGTTTGTAAGGCAGCTATATGCTATAGTGGTCCGCTGTTGGTGGTACCGACAAATGCGCAGTATCTTGGTGAGAAAAGAACAGGTGCAATATTTCTCAACGATATCTCAGAAATCAAGGGACTAATTCGCATATATACAGATTATTTGTTAATATTTATATGTATATATTTCAGGGTATAAAAAGCTCTTTATAACCAATTTCTAACCAAGATAATTATATAATTTCTTACTTAGATAATTAGCGGCTCTTTGAGCAATAGTACTGACAAGCGGTCAAATGACGCATGAATAGAACGAGTTAGACCATTGGTTTTAAAAACTTGGAAAAATTTCGTTTGCTATTCGTCTATTGAGTTTAACCTTAACCGATAAGATTAAGTTAGAACTTTTGGCTTAATCTGAAAAGAAGATTAAAAATGAACTAAAATTTCTAAAAAAGAGGATTTGTTTCGATGACAGATAATTCGCATGAATGTATGTCGGAGAAAACGGGTGAGCTGAAACAAGATTACTGAGATGCTTAAGAGGCTATACCAGTGCGACACTTTCAAAATTTTTTTTCTTTTTCCATTTTTTATATTTCCAAAAATATGCTGTGAAATCGGCAAGGTCGTATCTTGAATAGTTTTTGAATGACAGCGTTGTAAAGAGCGACCGCTTATAAGTGAAACTTTAAACGCATTTTTCTCGAAACGACATTTTTCAAAATTGTTGACATCATAACTCAACGAGAAACTGACCGATCGACTTCAAATTAAAACTGAATATTGTCGAATATATAGATATTTACTATACAATGATCTACGATCTTTTTGATTAGTTGAAAATTATCAATTTGCCGTTAAAAAAATTACCATTTTTTACCTAAAAAGGCGACATTTTTTTCAGAACTACGCCATTTTGTTAATTTTTGATATTTTTCAGATATTTGTATGGGAAATATCTTTAAGTTTAATAAATTTTTTGATTTGTTTTGTTTCAGCTACTCATTTGGCCGGAAACATGAGAGCAGCTGGGACCCTTTTTTTTGTCACCTCCCAAGATAGCACATAACTCTGACATTTTTCAAAATTTTTGTAAAAAAAAAATCTTAAAATATAGCTGAACTATAGAACTTCGAAAGACTCGATCGCGAGTGCTTGCTGTTAAAAAAACGCACGAAAATCTCCTAATTTTTCATGGGTTACACTGGTATAGTGCCTTAAACCATGCCGTTTTTAGAGAGCATTGGCAGTTGGTGTGAGGAATCACCATTCTTACTGCATGATTGTTAAAAAATTACTAGTTCGTATTCCTCTAAGTATATAAATATATAGATCGACTGCGTTTACTGTTTCCTTGCGTTTCGTCGCTATGATATGAGAATGACAATTGCCCGACAGGCGTTTTTAGAAGAATGAATTCCTATTCCTCGACAGCAACCAGAAGCTCTCAGTTAATTCTGTATAACAACATCAATGGGAGCCAAAATTGATATACATATATCTCCATACTGGATCATTAATTCGACGGTCAACTTCTTTTTGGTCTAAACACGAACATCAATTAACTAATCTGGCAATGTAATTACGAATTGCGCTTCAGAAACTGATTTTAACCACAATCCGTATAATAATTTTCTCTTATATTGGCGTTTGGATCTGGATCTGGATGAAATATAGATACATGGAATAGAGAATTAGCTTAGAAACGTGTAAAACCATTTTCATTGATTCGTCGTTGCCTTGTTAGCCGTTTCATAGCGTTCTTTGCTCAATAAAAATGTTGCCTCATTAAAATTACTAGAAAAACTTGATTTGAAAAAACTACAATCATAAGAAAAAGGCAAGAAAAAGCAAAAACAATGAAAAAAACTACAGCTGGACAACTCTCACTTTTACATTGTGACAAGGGTATAAAGTTTGGTTCTTTTTGCTTAGCAACTGTCTCCAAAAGAAGTGCGAATTTCAAAAACAAAAAATCATAATTCTACACTTCATCATGCACTGGTTTGGGTTTTGCTTCTCTTCGTTCCTCTACAACTTGTTCTTCATGCCAATCAGCTGAATTTGGCTCTCTCACAAATCTTTACTTTATTTTCTTGCTTCTGGCAATCGCCTTGCCACAATCGCATTGACGACGACGTATGTATGCACATCGCCTTGGGAATGCTACTAACTCGATTTTTTCACTCCTTCTTCATTCTCCTTCTTTATTTTTGCTATTCTTCTGTTGTTTTTGCGTTATCATTGCACCCAAATGGCTTGTTGCAATGTTCTGTAGCAAATCCGTGCATTGAAAACCGATTAAAACATTCTGTGAGCGCTGTTTGTGTTGAGCTTTGAATAACTTCTAACAGTTAATTAAGTGATGCTCAGCTGGATCTGTTCTTTGATTAGTTGCACTAAAAGTATTATTTTCGGTTTGGTTTTCATTTTGATTTGGTGGGTTAAATCTGTGAAATTTGGAATGCTTTTTATGCTATGCTGTTACTCCACGGGAGTAGACAAAAAAGGTAACAATTTTACAGAACCACTATAAGATGTACATATGTAGCTGCCAAAAAAGTTGATCGACCAAAATAAATCCGTGTGTGAAGTTTTATTATTTGACTGCTAGCTTGACGAAAGTTGCCGAATTTTAGTTTTCAATATAATGTAACAACCTTCTGACATATTGTTCGGATGAAACTACAGTAACATATAGCCGTCATATAAATCGATGGATCAAAAATCCGCAGCAATCCATTTAAACGGACCTATTAAAATCAGGATAAATATAATTTTTTAACATTTTTGGCTAAAACAAATGCACCTTTCATAGGGTATGTTTTACCAAACGATCATGTTTTCCTAGTTCACGAATAAAATAGAGCTACACGTTGAACGGCAACGACTAACGATTACGAAAATGCAGGTTTTGTTTTTATGCCGATGGGTAAAAGAGTAAGGCTAAAATCAATTAGAGCAAATTACAATCTTGCACAACATTTTATGAAAAGGCGAAATTTGGGAGTAATGGCAAAGTTTCTTACCTTTTCCTTTCTAAAAGGATATGATTTTCTTGGTTTCAAACCGACATAACTTAAAAATATTATGCTACTCTATTATTAGTCTTGTTTTGGTGTTTTGACTGCCGATGACTGCGCAAAAAAGGCCGCTGTGGTCTTGATTACCTCACTAAGCACGAGCTGGACACTGCTGTTGTCCTCTTGCGATCTAGCGCTGGCCCTGTGGACTTCGTGGGACTGCGAGATTCTTCAGTCCTAGATTAGAATGCAGGAGATCCACTGAACTACCAGCAAATGTTCATCTTGACACAATCGTAGATCTATTCTCCAATATGCGTACATGCGATTAAGTGTTATCTTTCACAGTTGTATAGAGAAAGGTTAAGGCAAAAGTACCGTTATGGATATGTACGGCCCTTCGATATGATTACATACCTTTTCTTCTTTGGTTTCCAGTAGTCTTATTCAAACCGCAGGCTTTGTATATCACTGATTTTTTGAAGAAAATTTTTTATTCAAACCGCAGGCTTTGTATGTCACTGATTTTTTGAAGAAAATTTTTCAAACTAAAAAAACTAAGGAGGGGCCAAGTTCGGGTGTCACCGAACATTTTATACTCTCGCATGATAAAGTGATAATAATTTGCATATTTTTTATTTTGCTGTAAAATTAATTTGATTAGATCAATTTGTGTACTTTGAGCATTGAATTGTATTTTCATTTCCCAATGTATATATTATACAGAGAAGGCATCAGATGGAATTCAAAATAGCGTTATATTGGAAGAAGGCGTGGTTGTGAACCGATTTCACCCATATTTCGTACATATCATCAGAGTGTTAAGAAAATATTATATACCGAATTTCATTGAAATCGGTTGAGTAGTTCCTGAGATATGGTTTTTGGTCCATAAGTGGGCGGCGCCACGCCCATTTTGAATTAAAAAAAAAAAACCTGGGTGCAGCTTCCTTCTACCATTTCTTCAGTAAAATTTAGTTTTCCTGACGTTTCTTGTTAGTCGGTTAACACACTTTGGGCGTGGTTATTATCCGATTTCATCCACTTTTGAACTGTATATGGAAATGCCTGAAAAAAACGACTCTGTAGAGTTTGGTTGACATAGCTATAGTAGTTTCCGAGATATGTACAAAAAACTTAGTAGGGGGCGGGGCCACGCCCACTTTTCCAAAAAAATTACTTCCAAATATGCTCCTCCCTAATACGATCCTTTGTGCCAAATTTCACTTTAATATCTTTATTTATGGCTTAGTTATGACACTTTATAAGTTTTCGGTTTCCGCCATTTTGTGGGCGTGGCAGTGGGCCGATTTTGCCCATCTTCGAACTTAACCTTCTTATGGAGACAAGGAATACGTGTACCAAGTTTCATCATGATACCTCAATTTTTACTCAAGTTACAGCTTGCACGGGCGGATGGACGAACAGACGGACGGACAGACGGACGGACGGACAGACAGACATCCGGATTTCAACTCTACTCGTTACCCTGATCACTTAGGTATATATAACCCTATATCTGACTCTTTTAGTTTTAGGACTTACAAACAACCGTTATGTGAACAAAACTATAATACTCTCCTTAGCAACTTTGTTGCGAGAGTATAAAAATAGGATTTCGATTCACTATCATTTCGAAGTTCGGCTCTTCATAGCTGCGGAATTGAAAATATGTACTCTGAATAAATTTGCAGGCAGATACAGAGCACATCTGGTAGGAAATTTCAAAATAAAACAATTCTATTGTTCTTGCATGCTACCCACCAATTTTTCAACTGAATAAAAATAGACAAACGACTAAAATTTTGAGTTCTGATGTCAGCGCGGATGCGGTTTAGTGCCGAGCGACTGCTGAAAATGACGTCGTAAAGACCTAGTTTTGAAAATTTCCTTTTTCTAATTTCTCAAAACAATTGAAAAATATTTTATTTTTTGTCTGAAAAAAAATGTTGAAAATATCATGCAAGCTTACGCTACACTGACCATTAAGAGATTACCCTACGCTCTTGATATGTTTGAAATAAAAAATTTCGATACAGAGAGCAGCTGGCGCCAACAGTTATCAGCCGCCCAAAAACGCTACTATTTTCTGAAAACCATTTTCTATTATTAAATAACTCCACAACTTGAACAAAATACTAAAGTCATCAGCTTATACAATGTCAAACCAAGCATATAATCGGCGTAGCAGAAATGAAAGCACGTGCATGTTAATCAGCAGCCCCGCACACATACACGCACGCACACCCATATGCACTTAAGTATTCATGGCACACCGCACTGACATTACTGGCCCTTCAGACGCCGTTTTTATAACTCTTTTTGCGCTGCGCTCTCCGCCGCCAGCCAACGGCACGCTAATGACTGGCAGTTGGCGCTAAAACTGGGCGAACTATAACCGCTTGGCCGGGCAGCGGAAAACGGGAAGCGGTAAGCGGAAGAACAACTGTGACATTAACATTTCGGTGCACACAACTATGAAATGGTTTCATCGAAGCTTCCTCTGCGCAACTAAACTTTCACCCGCGCTATTTAAACGGCGAACAGCGCATAAAAACAGCAAATGCGCCCTGAAGTATGCAACGTTCGTTTTTCTCTTACTTTTTTTCCACAAACTTTTTGTTTTCACAGTAACTTGCCGACAAAGCGCCAACGAAATGTAACAAATAGAAATGCGCGCGACGTACAAGGGCTCACAAATGACGCTCGCTTGTGAAGGCTGCCGCCCGTTGCGCCCGCCATCCCCGCTTCGAGCGCCAGCAAATGCAGCTGAGTGTGTGTGTGCTTATGTTGGCAGCATTTCGTGGAATAACTTTTAATTCGAAACATTTATGCATGAAGCTGTGACGATGACGATGACGACGACGACGACGATGATGATGGCGTTGAAAGTGACGAGCTGGCAGTTGCATGCAACCCCACCATCAACATGCATGCAACATGCGAGGCAAGCCGAGTGAACGGCTCAAACTCAGGCAACTCATGCAGCTCATTTGCGCTTTTTATTTTAGCCGCTTTTGCTGCGCTTGCTCCATTTTGTGTTTTTTTTTTTTGTAATTGTTTTTTTTTTGGTGGAGGAAAACGTTGCCTGCTGGGCAGCGAAATATTTCGAGTTGACAAAAACTGTAAATTGCATTAATAGATGCATGCGATGGCAACGAGCGGAAGCAAAGTGTTGCAACGAGTGACTGAATGCCAATTCGGCGGCTGTTGGGCACTGGTTTGCTGCGCGCGCGCGGGTGTAAGTGGTGGCGCCAGTGGTTTGGCGGCCACAAATGCCTGAATAATTACTCACTTTGTTCAATTTACAGTTTCATGTTACCGTTGCGCGCGAGCCAACGAGTTGTCAGCCAAATATCAGTCAACCATATGAGCCACACACACACACACACGCTCACACACATACACAAAACAGCAAGTGCTTGACTAGTGCTGAAGTGCTCGAAATCTAACGTCGCGCCCGATAGACGTGGCTGCAATGTAATTATGCTTCAAGTGTTTGAGGTCATTTTAATGAATACTCAGCAGTGGCTGAGTGCTGCTGATGGACGTGTGTTGGACGGACGGTCCAGTTGTAAAAGTGCTAATGTATGCAAAATAATGAGATGATTTAAAATGTTGATATGCGACGTGGCTATAATACCGCTCGTAGTTGGTGTGGCGGCATTTTTCGGCTTGCCACAGTTGCCGCTGCCAGCATCATGCGGTTCACCGAAGATGGTCGCACATTTAATACAACAAAGCAATTATGTTTAAAGCACGCGCGTGGGTGTGTGCGTGTGTATGTGTGGTGTGCAATTGCAAATTGAGTGTTAATTATTGGCGATTTTGTTGTTGTTCTCGCCTCCTTTGTGTATGAATTTCATAGTAATTATATTATTGCAATCAAATGAATTTATTTGTCCGGCGTTACCGCATTAATTAATGAAATTTAAATGAATTTTTATTCAAGTGCTTCGAAGGCGTTGATTGGTTGGCTTTAATTCATGATTTTAGTAGAGGAATAAAATATATAACAACATCTGATGAGTCGATGTTGCGAGTTTTCAAGAGAAAAATTCTGCGAAAGATTTATGGTCCTTTGCGCGTTGGCCACGGCGAATATCGCATTCGATGGAACGTTGAGCTGTGTGAGATATATGATGACATTGACATAGTTCAGCGAATTAAAAGACAGCGGCTCCGCTGGCTAGGTCATGTCGTCCGAACGGACGAAAACACTCCAGCTTTGAAAGTATTCGACGCAGTACCCACCGGGGGAGCAGAGGAAGAGGAAGACCACCACTCCGTTGAAAGGACCAGGTGATGGAGGACCTGGCTTCGCTTGGAATCTTCAATTGGCGCCACCTTACGAAAAGAAGAAACGCCAGCCGCGCTGTTGTTAACTTGGCTATAACCGCGTAGGCGGTTTCTATGCCAGTAAAGTAAAAGAAGAAGAATAAAATATATTTAATATAACTCTTAAAGTTGCGGCCACTGACTCCGAACTTCGGTACTAAATTTTAATAATTTCGACTTGTTGCTGGATTGAGAAACAAATGGCGTCGGTCTACTTTTGTCGTGCCTATTGAAAAACTCTATATATATTATAGAATGAAGAAAGAAGTCAGCCTTGGCTTAATAGAAGAATAAAAAGCTTATTGAATAAAATATAATGAATAGAACTTGAATTCGGTACCCAATATGGCTTTCCTTCCGGAGAAGAGTGGGAAAGGGACGACTTGGTCAGGGACACATGAAGAAGTATCAATACGGATGGGTTCAAACTAGATAAATGAGTGAAAGGTAGTGCTTTTTCAGCAAAATTAGTTATCAGAGTTGCCTGCCTGTAACTTAGCAGACCACAGCAGTGGCTTCCAATCAGAGCAATTAAAGAAAGCCATCTTGTTCTGACAAAGAGTATGCTCAATTATACAACATATATGTAGATAGCCAAGTGGCTTTGAAACCACTAAAGTCCCTTAGGGCTTCAAGGATAATGAAGGAATGCCTTGAGCTCTTGGTAGAGCTAGCATTCAAGGTTCCAGGACATATTATTATTCCTGGTAACTGCGAGGCAGATAAACTATGTTTTAAACATAGCTGAGGCTCTTAGGAATTAATCCTTAACTTGCTCAATAAGCAGACAAATGTGGCATGAATGGAATGTGTGTGTGTGTGTGCCGCACATATCGGCTATCAAAGTTCAAACAAAATGACATAGGAACTCTTATAGGAGTGCTAACAGCTTACTGTCCTATAGGTAGACCAGCCAGTGCACTGGGAAAACCATACAATGACTATTATAGAATATGTAAAGAGGTAGAAGAAGAGTATACTATAAAGCACCTTCTTTGCAAATGCAAAACTTTGTATAGGAAAATAATATCAACTATCGGTCAAATGTTTTTTGACGCTGTTTTGGAGATCCCACATATAAAACTATACCCGACGTTGCAACTCTGCACTAACATTGCTTCCGGCGCATTCGCAATTGTGCTAGGCGTCTTTCTTGGTGGAGACACAATACTTTTCCGTGAAAAAATATTTTAATAATACCTTAGTTTTATCTTCTTTAAACTATTATATTTACTTTTAAGTCTTAAGTTTTTAAAATCAAAGAAAACGGAAAAATGTGTATATTAATTTGTCATAAATGTCAATCACAATAGTAATTGAATATACAATTTAAGCGAGTACCCGCATATTCTCTGATTCAACTCGACAATTTACTTTGTGGCTTTAACCCTTGTTTTTTTAGACGTGTGATCTTCAATGAGACAATAGTGTTAACGAAGTTGGTCTTTTTGACAACTGTTACTTGGCTTATCTCAGTTTCATATTTCGTTTGCTGTGGTCGTCCTCAAAAGTTGGTTTTCTTTTTATTGGAAGTGCTTTCTACGTGCAGGGTTCCACAGCTTGCGCACAACCTCGCTAGAAGAATAGCAGTTTTATACACATTCATATAGCGAACCATTTGTTTCAAGACCGACACCAGCTCGCAGCTGCACTTCTGGTGAACAGACACTGCAATTAAATTGCTGCGAACCCTTAAACCGAATATGTTGGAGTGACTCTGGTGAATCTTCCTCTCTTTTAACCGCGACCCCACATCTTACACAAGGGTAACTAACGTTTCCAGGGTGCGGGTTACAACTGTAACTGCTTACCCAGAAGCATAACTGCTTAACATAGTTCACTTTCCCCTTAAATGCTGCAGTCCAAGAGGTTGTTTTCTGATCGGTGTCCACGCGGTTCGTTTGAGAAAAGTACTGCCAGATATAGATATAGATATTGTTGGAAAAAGTTGAAATATAACCATTTCATTAACTTCCTTAGTTATGGTGTCGAATTCGAAAGATCAAGACTGAAAATCCTTGGATCTCTGGTTAGATAGCTCATCCTTTAAGATTAAGACGCCGGAGGATCAGATATACACCACCACTTCGTAAAGCCTTTTGTAAGGCCAGTTAAACAATCCTGTAATTGTATACAGCTATCACCAAAACGCCTTTAATATTTTTTCTGCTCATATAGCTTTTAGAAACGTATGGGAAGTGAAGAATTCGCAGAGGCGCGGTGAACACTTTTACGCATAGATCAAAGCTCGCCGGGAGGGTTAGTAAAGGTGCGTACTGTCGGAAATTATCTGATTTAGAATGCAGCTTTCTTCAGAGAAAAGAATATCCAATCCGACAGTGGCGCTATTAGTTGTGTTCTCGCTTTATGCTCGAAACTAGTAGGAATGTCAAGATTCCTACCTCTGTCAACGAGTTATTACATAATCAGACTGGTTTGGTGACCTGGCCACAGCGGTATTGCAGGAAACTATAAAGATGATGAGCTTACTTAGTCAAGCACTTTAGTCTGACTAGCTGCACAATGGAAGTGGGTAGAGAAGGTCGGTGACTTCTTGCAGCTCACTACTGTATAATTGAGTCTCAGGCCAGCTCAGCAAGCGTTGGTCAACTACAACTGCTGTTAAATGGTACGTCAGGCTCAGGGTACATTATAAGAGGTGTAGTGAGCTCTTTTACCCTCATGGAAGTTCAACTTACAATAGTTGTAGAATTTCTAACTGGACAATGTGCGAACTTCTTGCATGCGGTTGGATAGAAAATTTTTCCGGGCACCAATTGCATAAGCGGCTTGGAAGAAGAAGAGAGAGAATCAGTTCATCAGATCAAACTAAGGGGGACCCATTTCGAGGTTCCCTACTTTTTTAATGAAAACCACAGAATCTCCAAATGTACTGAGGTTTGTTTACTGTCATTCGAAAGAACATCCTTTGCCTTTTATTTTTTGAATACTATCTTTTTTTAATGTTAGCTGTGGCTACGTTTCAAATGATTCATTCGATGAGTCCAATTTTCGACGACTCGTTCGGGCAATTCGACTGCTAACTGGCGAATGAAACGCGTAATATTTTGCTTCAAGACCTGAATCGAAGCGAGATTGTCCGCATAGACTTTGGACTTTACATATCTTTACAGGAAAAAGTTTAACGGGGTAATATCACATGATCTTGGTAGCCAATCGAGCGGATTAAAACATGAAATTATCTGCTCACCGAAGTGTTCTCTCAATAAATCCATTGATTGATGCAATGTGTGGGAAGTGGCACCACCTTTGACGGGTACGTTCTCACCGCCATCATTTTTAAAGAAATATGGACCGATGATTACACTGACTCACAAACCACATAAAACCGTTGGTTTTTCTACATGAAGTGGCAGCCCTTGAAGCTCTTCAGATTGCTCTCCCTCAATGGGCCTCATCGCTGAACAAAATTTGGCTCAAAAACGTCGGATATTTACAAAGGTATGCAGGTTACCAATATGCGGGATCAGTCACAGAAGCAAACCAAATATTCCAGATTATTTTCTTAGAACACATTTCTTAAGTCTCTTGCTATCGACATTCATTGAACTTGAGTTTGATGCTAAAACTACTATTATGAGCCAAACTTTTATGAAAATTCATTTTGACATACTTGCCACCTTGCCACCTTGCAGTAAAGTATCCATTTTCTTAATGCGCTCTTAAACGTTTAAATGGTCAGCACATTAATAAGAGTTTATGCACTCAACTGTATTTATGTGAAGCAATAAATCTGACATTTGTATATACATATGTCTATATAAGAGAGATGTACACACACTACAAAATACAAAGACACGGTAAAATTGATATATCGACGCATTGAATTTCAAAGTGTTTGATTAATAGTGAATTAAATGTGCAAAATTTATGGCAATTTAAATCTCAAATGAATCGCCAGCCTGTAAAGATTTTGCCAACACAAACACAGACATATACGAATGCAGCAGCGCCACGCAGCACTAATAGAGATCGGTTTGTGCGTACGGCATAAAGGTGGTGGTGAAGTAGTCCATCAGCGCTGTGGTGTTGCCAGCCTCTGTGGTGAGCATCGTATTGTAATTTGTCTCCGCAGCATTTGAGGCATCCTTGGCCTGCTGGGCCGCCAAATTGAATTGTATCAAAATTATGAGGTAACTCGTAATGCCGCCACTCACCTGTGCATGAACACAACAACAAGAACAACAATAATAAATTATAGTTTTCAATTATGCGCATACAATGGTTATTAAGCTGCGACCACTTACGCCATAGAGCGTCTCCATGTCCAGGGTGAAGAAACCGCAAGCAGAGAAATCAACTGAGTGATTTAGTAATTTGAGTGATAAGTGGTTGACCTATTTCGCATAGTCGCACGCAAACCGGGAATAACAAGGATACAATTGAGAATTCGCATTATAAATGTCTGGCTGTAAATATGCGAAAGCTGATGGGCACTCAAATGTGCAGCAACCAACAGCCTCACACACACACACACACACACACACACAACAATAGATGTGCACTTACAATTTCGTAGAGCAAATTATTGTCGGCCACGACGCCGCATTTGTGCAGGCAAATGCCGGTGCGTTTCGACTCCAGCGAAGTCTTCCAGCTGAGGTAAATCAAATAGATGCATTTGCCGGCGGTGTAGCTGAGGAAAATGGTCGTTATGGCGGGGCTCTTCGCCGAGCGAAACAGCGATGGTATGGCCTGAAAGGAGACCATTGTTAAGAGAAAATGTAGCAAGAAACGCTACTTCACGCGCTGCTCAATCAAACTGCTTACTTGGCCTTGCGTGGCGCAATACAAGAAATACAATTGTGCTGTAAAGATGAGAAAACCGTAGGCCATTAGCACCAATATCGGATAGCTCCATAGCTCGTTCACCAGTTTGCCAATTTCACAGATTTCATCATGCAATTGACACAAATTGTTTAGTTTCTCCTCCACCTTTTCGATATCCTTATTGAGTTCGCTTTCGTAGACCATATTGAATGTTGGCGGTTGGCTGGTGTATTTATACGGCTTCTTTGGTGTCTCCAGTGCATCGCCGAATGAGTTTAGGGAGTGTGCGACTGCGATAGAAAAATTATAATTCAATGTCTGGAATTTGAATAATTTTAATAAGTGTGTTGATTGCCTTAATGACAAGAAGAAAATAATTTATTATATTGACCAGTAGAAGGATCTATTAGTAATGTTGGGAACTAAATTACAAGGCGAAACAAAATTTTAAAAATATTTTCCTAAAGAACAAACAATAGCACAACTGAATATGGGTTTTTCTACTCGTTAAAATTTCTTTTCTTTCTATCTTAATTATTTTATTGTGATTACATCGCTGAGTATGAGTTTTTGGTTCGTCGAAAATAAGTCTCGAAGAAGAAATGTACTATTTTCACTTTGATATAAATAGTACCTATAATTTGTTAGTCGTTACTTCTATTTTGGGAATATGTTTTCTACTAGAAGAATTAAGTAACTTAGAGCAACGAGTTTTCTTTCAAAACATTAGTTTATAAAAGCTTCTCACATTAGCTAGTGAAAGCTTCAAATTGAGCTTCCAAATATGAAAGCTTTGGAATATGTAAACTTTAGAATGCGAATGCTTTGGAATATGAAAGCTTTGACGAATAAAAGCTTAAGCTATCGCATATAGGAAATTAAATGAAATAAATAACGAATGCGTACATAAAAACTGAAAGAGCGAAAAATATTGAAAAATTTATAAAAAAATAAGCAACCTAAACTCTCTCTTATTCCTTGGGCCTTGCTAGTCTCACTTCTTTAAACTTGCCATGGCTTTAAGCATCTTCTAATGTGACAATGAGAGCCCCGAGAAAAATTAAATTAACACAGTATAAGTGAAGTAGATAGATAGAAAAGGCATAAACAAAATTAATATTTAAAAAAAAAAATTTCCTTCAACAGTTTTAATTTTACACAGCATTTTAAAAATAAGTATATATAAAAGGTTAAAATCGTTTAAAAACTACAGCGCATTCCCTTAAACACATTTATTTGGTTCAAAAATAGTTCAAAGGAAGATAAATCTTGCGAAAATGGCAGCTGAGTGATGACCGCCGCTTCTTGTTTGGTAGAAAACTGTTCGGCTAAAATGTGTCGGCGCACTCAGGTCTTTTGGTGCGAATATAGAATTGACACGCTTTTTACACAAACGCGAACCAAAATAGTTTAGACGATTCATTAGCTATGTTGAGATCATTTGCTATCCCTCTGACTAACACCATAATTTCCAAGCGCTGTTAACTTTTAACCTTTTCAATGACTAGGTCGTAAACCTTCACCGAATGCTTGATGTTACTAGAATACGTATTTTCGTGATAGTGTAGACTACACAAAATGCGTCTGGGACATTTTCACCAATTTCGCGGCCGTGATTTCATTGGAAACTCACAATTTGGAGCAAACTCGCTTTACAAAATCTTCGCATCGGAAATAAACAGTTGTCACATACACTCCAGTTGACTGTTAAGGTTAATGGTATTTCCAAAAACTGTATTTTTCTAGGTTGGTAAGACTGTCCTTAGATACTATGCCAAATATGAGCGCGATTTATCAATCAGTTTGTTTATAGCAGCTGCTTAAGTCAGTAGACCTCAGTAGTGTGTTGTGATTTTTACAATGGATAAAAATATCGAACAAAGTATTTGTCTTAAATTTTGTATTTTGAACTAAATTTCGTGTTCGAAATTATTGCGAATGTTGGAAAAGGCTTACGGTGATTCAGTTTTGTCAAAAACACAAGCCTACGAGTGGTACACAGCATCCAAAGACGGGCGATAGATCGGTGAAGACATGCCTCGTTCTGGACGACGAACATATTAAAAAAGTGAGGGATATGGTGATGGAAAATCATCAAGCAAGTGTTAGAGAGGGGGGTCTCTCATCCGAGGCTGGTTATATCTATGCACTGGGGGTGTTTTTTACGTGGCGGGTCCCAAAGCAAGCGCACAACCCTATATAGGGGATGTTTCGCCTTCTCACTTTAGCTCGCCTTCGAACGGATGTTCTTAGGCTACTCAGAGGATACTTGGTCAAAGACCGGAAGTAGTGAGCTGCTTGAGCCATGTGTAAAAGAATCGTTTCTGGCCACTCCCAAGTGAATGGCGATCAGAGAACTTTCCTCACTTGCGTGAACTTCTACACATGACTCCATCCTCCTTCGCCAATTAAGAAGAAGAAGAAGTGTTAGAGAGATGACAAGAGAGTTTGACATTTCTCGCGAGTCCGCTCGAATAATTTTGGTTAATGTTTTGAGTTGAAACGCGTTCTTGCTTGACTTGTCCTGATAAAGCTGAATTTTTTTCAAAAAGAGTACCGTAAACAGTCTTTTTGGACATGCTTGATAGCACAAATTCCAATCCCACATTCATGGAGAGAATTATAATTGCCGATGAGACATGAATTTATGAGTTTGAGATGCAAATAAGTCAACAATCATCGGAATGGAGGAAAAAACGAGCCGAAACCAAAAAACCGCTCAAAAATCAAGACGAGGTTCATTGCATTTATATATTCGTAGTTTGAAAATATGTTTGCTCAATTTTTAACACGAGAGATTTTACTGCAAGTAATAAGGGTATTTGGTCCCTAATTTCATACTCCTAGATCATATTGCTCCAGATGACCGCAGATATAAACAGTCAACATTTGTCTTAATTTAGATCATTTACAGAAAATGTTTTTACTTTAGATATCGCTGTGTAAGGTTTTGTATCTACAGATTATTTGGTAAAAGATAAAGGACAACACTGTTCAATTCTGTAGATCATTTTTAACACCCAGACCTACTACAAGTATAGCTTACAATTGCCTGTAATTACATGCCATGCTCAAATGAGTCAGTTAAAAGAAGCAATTAATGACTCATCGTATTTCTGTTAAAATTTACTAAATTTAGTTCAAGCAATTAGCAGATGACAGAAACTGTTCTTAATTTTGATTGTAAATTCTGCGTGTAGATTCCAATTAATGTGAATTGTGGAATTAGTTAATTGTACTGATCATTAGGAATTTTCGAAAATTAATGTTCATTGAACTGTTGAATGGTAATTTCAGAAAAAAATTAACTAAACTGCCTTACTTTCGTTAATTGAACAATTAGTCGCTTAATTAGGCTTGATGTGTAGAAAGGGAAATACTTATATTTTTCATAATAATATTAAAGACCGTAATAGTTTGTGAGAGAAAAAAAATTATAACTTTATAATTCCATATTCGTGTATGTTCGTAAAGCATGTTTTTAGTCACAAGGACTCAAGTCAACCTACTTTCATGGCGAGTCTAAACTAAAAAATGATGAATATTTAAACAAAAATCTTCCACAGTCATCACTTTTGATAAAATTTTTTTCAAAATCGAAACAAATTTTACCTTAAAATTGCCACAATCAACACAACAATTTAGCACTCACTTGGTGAAATTTTATTCCGCGCCATATTGTACGCCTTAACCGCCTCCATGTGAGTAAGCTCTTTATACAAGTATTCCAGCGACGGATCGATTGAGACATTCGCAATGGATGGTCTTCGAAAAATCTGGCCACCACCATCACCACCGTTTTCGGTCCAACGCTTAAGTCGCTCATGCGACTCGACCATGTCTTCGAGCGCCATGTTGATAACAAAGAAGCGTTGCTTCAAAGCACTCAAAGTGTTCGCAAACCAAATCTTGTCCAACGAATTGTAAAGGGTTGGAAAACAAGAAAACAGCCACAGTATCGCCTTCCAGTCCGTGAGCTCAACCAACGTTATATAGGTGGATATCAAAATGATCAGTTCACAGACGACCGTGAGTACGATCATTAAAAGTATGTTTTTCGCTGTCTTCGAAATGTCTACGTACACATTCTCCTTCAAGAGCTGTTCGTCAACGGCGCGTATGCGTTCATAGAGCTCGCCAGTTTTCGACTGATTGCGCAAAGCGGACAACTGATCGGTGATCATCATGCCGAGACCGATGTACGTCAGAAATATGCCAATGACGAAGGTCAGCGTGCCTACAGGGTGATGCGTTATGTTTTAACTCGTTGTAGTTGTAGTATAAAAGCGCAATACTCACTTTGTGAAGCTTTCAATTCGTGATCCTCGCTCGAGAAAAAGTATATGAGCAAATTGTAAAGTACAACAATAGCAAGCATAGTGGCAACAACAATTGCAGTGCCAATTTTGCTGCTTTGCAGCGAGTGTACGCGTCGGAATGCCTGCAAGTTATGTGGATAAAGGCCGAGCAGCTTGCAGAATGTAAATAGGGTGCCGAAGTGCACCAGTATCGGTTGCACCGTCTGGTGTGCCATTGCCTGCTATTCTTCTCTATTTAACTTGTGTTTTTTCTGTAACTTCAACTTCACTAAAGTCAGTCAACACGTCGAAGTACGAAAGGCGAAAGCGTTGCGTTGCGTTGCGTCTAACGGTGTAGCGTGTACTGGCACAAGCGCTGCTGCGCCGGTTGGTTGGTGCCACCATGCGCTGGCAGGCACTTAGCATTATTAAATGCATTTAATATGCACACAGGAGATTAAGGATAACAGACGGGCGCGCGGACGGCGGCGTAGCCGTCAGTCAGGTGGCCATTCGAGCGGCGTTAATGTTTTGGGAAATAACAAAACATCTACTGCGGATCTATAAATAATTGCGATTATCAACGGAAATGATGACGAATGGCAGTGGCAATACTACTCCATGTACATAAATTAAATAATGGCGCGCATAATGCAATGTTGCATATTTAATTGTGTTGAGAGTAGCAGTTAATTAATATTAATTACAAATCGATCGCTTTAAAAAGTGCAGCTCTTTTGATGAGCATTTAATTATTGCGCAATAAAAATTAATTGAAAATATTTTTTTTTATTTTCTGTTTTCAAAAGTCATCTATTTTATGAAGTGTCAATCGAGGAAATAAAGGAGCGCACCTGTGACCCCGGGGAGGTTTTGAGCGCAAACTTTTTATATTTCATATTTATGAATAAAATTTATTATTCCATTTTCTGTTTTGACAACTGGGAAAAATAATTGAATATTGTTGAACAAGAGGTACACAAATTAATATTTAATAACTTTCCTCCGTCCAAACAAGGGTGGGGCTTGCATGATTTATGTAACTTATTTATTTTACTTTTTTATGCCGAATCGCTAAAGTGGGTTTGCGTATTTACACTTTTCAGTTATAAAACCAAATTTATTTATATAATTTAGTCCAAATGTTTACCGCTATAAACAGAGTTATAAATTGTTCATTGAGTGAGGACAATATCACAATAATAAAGGCGCATGTAAATCAGAGCCGACATAAGACAGAAAAAAAGAATACTAGGGATTGCGTCTTGTTGACATTACTTCCGCCAATATTAATCCGATTCATAACAACTTGACTTCAACCGCGTTAAGGGCTTACATGAGTTTCCTCGGGTAAAAAACCGCCTTTTTCCAACATTTTTCTCTCATAAAAAAATGAAATATTTTATTAGATTTTTTATTGCTACAAATATACCAAAAACTGTTGAATTTTAATTTTAAACTCGTCCATTGCGACGCCATTTCCCGTTCCCCCTCGAAAAAAGGTGCGCTTGGCAGGATAACTCCTTACAGGATCATCTTAAGTCAAAAAATGTGTGCTTTTGTTAAAACCTTTACTTAGAGCTTGGACGTAGGAAAAAAAACTGAAAATAGCATTTTTGGCTGACATTTTTACAAAAAATTAAAATTTCAGTGAAACTTTCACGATTTTTTTTTCAAATAGCTGTAATCGAAAAAAAAATCCTCTGTTTAAGTCTTTAAGAATTGTATCTCAAAGACCTGTGTAAAATTTTTTGAAATCTTGCCAACCGACTTCAAAAACACAGTTTCGAGAAAAACGGCGCACTTAGCCTAGCTAGCCACGAGCGCACGCAGACTGTATCTCCGATTACTCAGATCAACTTGAAAATTTAGGATAATACTATTATAAGAGAATAACTGACATTGTGTGAGAGCAATATCAAATCAGAGGTTCATCGTAATCAAAACCGACATAACAGATCAATTGAAAAGTATCCGTCCTATCATAGTAAAACATATTTTTTAGACAAAATTAATTTTTTTTTCAGTTTCGAGGATCACCTCTTCATTCCGCGAAAATTTCGTCCCAACTAGTATTCTTTTAAAATCTGAGAATCTGAGCCTTTGTCATCGTTTTCACTGACTTGTGACCTGGTGCAATGCCTTGATGATACTGCATTATCTTTTCCTTCAAAATTGGTCGTTTTTCGGCAATTTCGCTCAGATGTTTTTACTAACGCTATGTTATAGTAATTTTTGGTGGTTCTTTCTTGTTTAAAGTAACCTATAAAAAATAGGCCATGCGCAACTGAAAATACAGACTCCATAACTTTGCCAGTCGGGTGTTGCATTTGTTCACGCTTTGAAGCGTGTTCATCGCGAGCAGTTCACTCGGATGACTGTCGACTGAACTTCGGAGTGAAACGATACAGCTATTTGTTATCTTTTGTCACATATCGACGCGAAAAATCGGGTTTATTACTTTTCAAAATCTTCAAACACTGCTCTGAATCATCAACTCGTTTTAGTGTTTGGTCAAAAGTGAGCTGCGCGGACTTTTTTGATATTTTCCTCGGTTACAACGGCTTTAGGGCGTCCACTTCGATCAGCGTGTTCGTCATTGAAAGGGCAATTAAGAAGAAAATTGTTTAATATTTTTAAAATAATATTTTTATAAATTTCTCATTTTAGCAGTGTTTACATGTTATATAAAATAATGAACGCAAATAATCTTACTTCATAATGCTTCCGTATAGAATTACAAATATATGAACTGTACTAAAACCCATCCGCATTACCTGAAAGGCTTTTCTGGCCGAGGGTTATTCGCCATGCAATTGAAGCTGTACATAGTTCTCTAAACAATGATCAACCACAGTTTTGACCTGAAATTTTGCTGGCCAGCAACGACCACAATTTTTTGATAAAGTTCAACTTTTTTTTTTTAAATTTTGATTTTTTCGGTCGGGTTGTATGCATAATATCATCTAGTTCAATGAGAATTATATTAATGTTTCCTCCACAGAGAAGGTAGTAATCGCTACAGTGCAGTGCAGAACCTCTATTAAGCGCCGTGTAACTCGAAAACCACTTCTTGTTTGTTAAATGTTATATTTTGTTTACTCTGAAAATTTTAAAACAATTGATGCTCTGGTGTTTTTAATTCTCAAAATCACTTTTTTTTGGATTGTCACATTAGGTATGACACCTTACCTATAATAAATACCATATATTTAACTACCTAAAATATATACATATGTTTATTTCTATGTGATACCTACTGCAAAACTACACAAATTAATTATCAGTTTGGAGAATAAGAATGGTGCTCTCTCTGCAGCGATATTGTCAAAAATATGCAAAGTGTTTTACCATAGCCATAACTGACTTGCCATAACTTTGTCAGATCTATTCTCTAGCTGTTTTATTCACTATTTTAAATGTCTGCTCTAACAAGTTCATACAAGTCGCCACTTAATTTATTATATGATATTATACCTTTTATCAATGGTGAAATAAAATCAAGTACACCATGTCGTATACGTAATATATTTCGGTGCATTACTCCACCCACAGATGGCAGATATAAATCAGCGCATTGATGTATTTATTCATTACGCGCACTCTTCACATTAAAACTCTTCGCTGTACTTGAAACTTTGTTCATTAACAGTTAAGCTCCTGCTCACAGTTGCGCTACTTTGGCGCTTTGTTTGCAATTTTCACTCTGTCAATGAAATAATTTAATTCAATGCAATTCGGTGAATTCAATGCGAACGACGAACTTCTACGAGTGCCACGCCAAATTAATAATAATGTTGCAACTCACTCACTCAACGCTCGATGCTTGATATGAATTACAATATTGGTGATTGCATGCAATGCTGCTGCACGCGTTGGGCTTTTGTGAGCGCCAACAGCCTTGCTGAATACCCTTGAGTATATTTAAGTTTTTGTATGTGTGTTTGTGAGTCGCTTTGGGTGCGCCTATCTCTACTCACTTAATTAATATAGTAATTACTTGAATGGTTGCAGAGAGGAGTGAGCGAAAGCGGCAATGTAGCAGGGAACAAAAGATCTTGTTTAATAAACACTAGATAATATTAATTTCCTTGTTTTATTATCTCCTCAACATCAGCAATTTTCTTTCATATTTTCAGATCACCAGCGCTGCCACTGAGAGAAACGTAAATTGGTGAATCGAAGACTCCAAATAGGCGAGCAGTGAATCCATACTTAGTTTCAACGTCATTAATGCATTTTTTCTAGCAAAGCTGATAATATAATATTAGAACCGAGAAACCTTAAACCCAAAACGTCAAAATTTATTAAAATAAAAAGAAATCATAGCAACACAACTCGCTAATCTAAGCGAGCGACTGTGCGCGTTACTGCCAATCACGTCGACGCAACACGTAGTAGTCATTAGTGTGTGAAACTCGAGTAGCAGCCACAGGATACCAGACAGCAGACGAGACAGCTGAAAGTAGTTGGAAGGCGTTTTCTGTGCCGCTGGTTGTTGTTGTTCGACAATCGAATCACAGCCAGACAGCAGCGAAGCGCTTGCACGCGGTGTGGACGTTGTTGTTGACGTCTCTGCGTGTGGTATTCTTCGTCGCATAGCGCGTAGCTCACGAGCACGTGACACAGGCAAACACACATAGGAACGGATAGGATCTGGTGACCGTGACGGCTGGAAGGCGGAGTGACACATTTATTTTTTTAGTTTGATTGCAACGACATGGCCTGCGTAAATTGTGAGGTATGTGCTACTATTATGAATGTATATTGTATACTGTAAATGCTTGATTTAATATTTAATGCAAATTGATTCGTTAATTATTTCAGTGGAATATAAGTAATTAAGTTGAGTGTTTGATTTAATAAAATTTATTGTATTTACTGTAATTTATTATCATAATTTATTGTCATAATTTATTATCATAATTTATATTATTCTATTTGAAATTATTTACTATTAGCTTTTGAAAGAGATCTTGGTTTTAGGTCTCAACAAACAACATCTAACCTCAAAAATCAGTTAATATTAAATCTATTGGATTTATCAAGCATTGAAAAGTAACGAATCAAACAAACAATACTAGTTGTTCAGGCAAACTGGCAACACTTACGATGCAACCTTGTGCTAACAAGTTATTGGAAACACTCATAATAGTGTTGTGCTTCGGCGAGAAAGATTCACAAAATGCTTGAGGGAAAATATAAGTTATATTTCTTCTAAAAATATTATTAACTTCTAATATGTTCTTAAGTCGAATAATTATGTCGTGTCCTCGTAATATGTCTAGCATTAGCGTATACAAGGTGAAAACGTGTGACGAAATGTCTTTTCAACTCACCCTTTGATAGTGAAATGCTTCTCCGTCGCTAAAACTTCATAGTAACCCTTTAGTTATAGGACCTTACCATTTTTAATGTAGTAGTCTGGTAACTTGGGATCAAAAAATCAAAAATTTTTTTGCTTAATTTGAAAGTACGATATCTTGAGAATATGCGATGAAAATTTCAGACAGAAATTCGAAATTTTTCAGGAGTTATAACTAGTTTCCTAGAGCGCCTCGGAGTTCTTTCTCTCGGAGTTGTTGAACTTTAAATGCGTTTTTCTCAAAACATTGTTTTTCTGGTCGACCCGGGTCCTAACTTTCTACTTAACCGATTTCTTTCAAATTTTAACAGGCTATCCTCCACACATATAGTTTTCGTCGGTACTAACTAGAATTTTTTTCACACTAACTTTTTATTTTACAACCCTTTCTTTGCTTAAATAAAAAGACTTTTTTTTCAAAGTCCGTCATTTTGTTATTTACCCTTGAAATTTAACTTTAGTAGTTCCGACCAGAATGACATGGCTATAGATTAAGAATAATCAAGAATATTTGATTTCAGATATCATCAAGAGCCAAAATCACCCGGGCTACCCACGTGCATTTTTTTTTGAGGTTCCAACTTCGAGTGACAATAATAATAGTAATAAAGTATTAAATTTTTTGAAATTATTTTTTTTGTTTTTATTTTCAATATGTAAATAAAAACACTCTAAATATTCAAGATAATTCATTTTTATTTTCCTATAAAACCACCCTCTAAAGAAGTCATGACAATAGGCATAAGTTACCAGACTACTATCTTAAGGCATGTTCTCCAATTGTCCAATGTCCAATTATGGTGGCTATAAGTCTATATCGTCACCAAAAATGTAAAATAACGTAACATCACTTTTCAAGCAAAGGAAAAACCATATAATGAAACCACTCAAAGCGAAAAAAATTATGAGTTTTGGTTATAAAATGGTTATGTATTGGTTATCAGACAGTCATATTGAAACAAAATTTGAGTTTTGGTTATAAAATGGTTATATACTAGTTATTATGCCTATCTGATAGCGATTTTCGAAACTTTTTTTTTGATTTGATTTAAGGTGACGACATATACTTTTCTTGGGTATATTTAATAAGTATTTAGTTCTTGTCTTTTAATTTTGTGGCCATATCTGTTTCGCTATTCGGCAATTGGTTGTAGATTTCTATCTGTTATGAGCTATTTGTTCAAATCGCGCATTTGTCTCTCTCATGATGGTACCTAGCGGGACTTGTATTACATCCACCTCAGACTCGTCTAGATAGTCACCTGACTTGGCCCACTCTTCTGCTTTTTCGTTGCTGAAAACATTGTGACCGAAATCCAAATTATAGGCAAGTGGAGTTGATCTGCTAGTGAGTCTAAAGTCTTCCTACATTAGCAAACCACGCTGAAATTTACTTTAGCAAGGACAAAACTAGAATGCCATCTGGCTATCTAAGGTATATATATTGTGACTATCTGTATCCCACCGTAGTTATCCAGTAGAAGTCCACAGCTCTTCTCTATGTCTGGTACTTCCGCTTAGCAGACGTCAGCTGAGTTTGGTAAACGGATGAAAAGAGATAGCAAGATCTGCGAAGAATAGTCCCGTTCCTGCTATGCAGTCTATTTAGTAATCGTCGATATACATAGAGATAATATTATCCTCCTTCTAAACCTCTTCTAAATTCACGTCTAGATGATATTCTCATCTGGAAGGCACTACCAAAATTCAGCCCTGATAGGATATTGACCGATCTGTTTCAATTTAGTGTATGCTGGTTCAGGATATCGCTATGTCCATAACTCTTCCTTTCGAGCCAACAATCGCCTTTACTCTTACAACATAAAAAGTTGCTAATTCCGTATGAAAACATCTGTAGGCAGTTAATGTCGGAGCATAAGGAGCCCTCCGTATTTCATTTAATTTTTTGATATTATATTCTCACTTTAATACTATGGGGGGCAGTGTCAGTACTCCATATGTGAGAATTGGTCTACATAGCCGTATATTTATGGTTACAACTATATTCGATGGAAATTATTCCTGAGTATTCCTCCCTTGAATTGAATTAATATTTCGTTTAGTGCCACCTCCCATAAAAGCGGAGAAAGCACATTAGTCTGAGGTGTTCCTGTGCTTACGTACTCAGCGAGTTCATGTCACTGAGCTATATTTTTTATGATATGATAGTTCTGTCCATTTGCTTATCATATCGCTTATGCCGCCACACGTTGAGACTCGTTGAGATCGTTCTTAATTCTACATATATTGTTAAAAGCTCCCTTATAGCAGGAAAGGCAGCCATTGTAAACTGCTTTTGTATTATATTTATCACCTCGTGAAGGATAGTTTCTGTTCCTATTGACCAGACGCTTTATGTATGCATATATGCAGAAGGTCGAGTAATATATCAATTACTTCATATCTTTCAAACTAACCTAACCTGCAGATATTGTGTCATAAAAATAGATAAAATCAGCGTATGAAAAAACTAAATAAATAATTTCGATCTCAGACTGCCATCACCGTGAATCATACCTAAAAAACATATGGTCAGAAAAGAAATCAAAAAAAATAAATTGATTTTATATCAAATTTCAATCGGTTCTGGCCTCAAAAGAATAAATTTTTGACCAGGTCAAAAGACTGGCAAGCCATTATTATTATGAAAAGCATATACAAAACAGTAAGAAAAGTCTTATGCTCGGTTTTTTGCCTCCATAAGTGGTAATCATCATCATCGGAAAAACTAATAAAGCTGACTGAACAGACGAACATTTTATGAGGAAAAAAATATAAACTGAAAATTAACTGATTGCTTGCTCACTTCCTCATGACTATGTATGACTGTTCCTGCTAAAAACTTCGATATATCGATTTAAATTTTTAATAATTTCTTTTTAGTGGTATTACACATTCAAACTTTAAACCAACATTTTTTTAACTTTCTTCTTGGTTTTATATCATACCACGGATGAATTCACTGTCAACCTAGCTGTGAAAGTACTTAAGCATATAATCTTGATATATGTTTATTTCAAGTATTTATATAATTAAAACTGAAAACCTTGACTGCTCTGCCATGTTAGAGTTGAGTAAATATAAAATAGTTTTGCCAAGATGATAGAAATCTTGAAGTCATTGTTTTTTAGGCGTAGTAATATCAAAATAGAAGCTTATCAGTTTGCCCGTCAACCTTGTGATGTGTCTAAGTTCGATTAATTTTATGGCGTGTGTCGGTGATAATGTTGATAAGCCGACTGACTCATTGCAAAAGTAAACTTCGTGGATAATTAACAAGTTAAGATAAGATCAACTGATCTAATTTTGCTCGCTACACTGTTCAGTATAAGTTTTGATGTCATATTCATAAACCCACGTCTCGTCACCAGTAAGAATGCGTTGCAGTTGAATGTAGGCTCCTCAGCTGCGTTATTAAGCATTCCTTTTACGGCCTCTGCTTGAGGTCGTGTTTTTTCAAAATATTCAGGGTGTTTGCTGGAAAAAATATCTGAATTTGATCAAAACGCTAGTTTGGCTAAACTCTGTTCTTCAAGGTGGTTAGATAAGTTCCGCGTGAAGTCGGACAGCTTCTGTGGTAGGATTTCGTGTCAAACAAAAGCGTCTCAAACCATCAGAAACCTTCATCGTTATCTATTTCTTTTCAATTTGTTCATGTGGATGGCTGTAGCCATCAGCCTAGAAATACTAGGAACCTAGTATTAAATAACTAGGAGTTGATGAGTTCATAAAAGTTTATATTTAATCACTTTTTTCATTGCCAAAGCGAGAGTCATAATTTTACAAATAGATAGATTTCTTCCTTATGTTCTCTCATTCGAAATTCAGAGAGAAAATATTATCTTACGACACACTTACTCTTCCTGGATTCCACCTATATCAAATTGCGAACAAATTCAACATGTGGATGGATGCATTTCTGTTTTCATTGTTTTTAGGTCACATGTACAAGTGTTTTGTGTCACAACATAAAAACCAACAAGCACAAGAACAAAATGCCGAAAAGCGTAAACAGAATTCAATTGTACGTGCCGCTCGGCGTATTATCATTGCATATCATAACAATCAATAGAACAAAGTAACACAATGGGGACCGGATTGTCGACAAAAAGAGGGGTTACATGTAACAAATCTTGCTGATTGCACAACAACAGTACAGAAATATTTTCAATGCTTACCAAGCAAGCGCATGCCACATGAACTACAACATGTGGCATGGTAGCAAGCAGCAGCAACAATTCAAAAAACACCGTTAACAGCTATCGAAAATACAAAATAACAAAGCAACAAATAAGTACAAGAGCAGGTTAAGCAATATTTACAACAACATGCAACAAGGAGTGTTGCAAAGCACTGATATGCAGCAGCAACAACGATAATGCAACGACAACGTAGAAAACAAAGGGGTAATGGTAAATATTAGAACTGAACGATGGCTTACATATCGATACAAGCTTATAGGGGAACACTGTGGCAAACGCCATATTCCAACAGATCTGCTGTACATTATATACAGACTTATAGGTATAAATATACGTATTTATGTGCGTGTATAGTACAGCGTAAGAGTCATAGATATATTATAGATGTATTTGATGTTTCTTTGATAATTTTTATATTGTTAAAAAAATCCGAGGGAATATATTATCGCAATGATTTGGAACATCCCTCATATAAACCTTACCTCAAATACATGCTAAGATATTTTGTAAGTGAATATGCAATATCTTCCACAATCGATATACTTACTCTAGACACCCTGCTTTGACCTGTAGGTTTGTCGCAATCCTACCTTCAATAAAAATTCTAACCTCAAAAATTAAATAAGAAGTAACAAGAACATTCTAATAATATACATATATGTATATAACCCTGAGAATATTTTAGCAAAAGAGCTTTTTCATAATTTTGAAAAATTAAGGTTATGACTATTTTGATTTAAAGCATATTTCAAATGTCAACCTAACCTCAAAAAAGCATAACCAAAAAAAGTGAAAGATCGTATATATCTCGATGAACTGAAAACGCCGATTCTTAATTAATTTTATTGATACCATTATAATTAAATCCCAAAGAATTATACAAACATATGGGTTTCCGAAATATAGCCCCAAAAATCAAAACAAAATATAAGGTTCTGAATTTTTGTTTACAAAGGTGTTTTAAACTCGTCAGCGAAGATTACTTTTTTTCAATAGACTTCAGTCCAGCTTTGGTTCTTTATAGCCCATATCTGACGGATTTTTATTAGTCAAAGGAGGCTTGTTTGCGGCTCGTCGAGCATTCAAGCCAGCATCCCGGAGTCTCTTTCATATAGTTCTAGCAGTGATTTCGGTTCAGTCCTTGGAATCCGTCCTGATGTCCTTAGTGGTTTTAGAACGATCCTTTGAATTAATGCGTTCTACTTGCCGATCCTGCCTACAAGATGTTTTCTTTGGTGCTACTGAGACTGGTTTTCTACTCAGAGACCTTTTGCTTTCAAATTTGCTAAAACAAGAAAAAACGTTAACTTCGGCTGCACTGAAGCTAATATACCCTTCACAGCTGCATTTCTTTTAGTAACTATGTGTCCAGTTTATATGGACGCTATATGCTATAGTAATCCGATCTGAACAATTTTTTCGGAGATTATATTATTACCTTAAGAAGTAATCCATGTCAAATTTCGTGAACCACGTCAAATGCGGAAGTTTTCCATACAAGAACTTGATTCCGATCGTGCAGTTTGTATGGCAGCAATATGTTATAGTACTCCGATATAGGCAATTTCGACAAATGAGCAGCTTCTTGACGATAAAATGACGTTTGCAAAATTTCAAAACGATATCTTTATAACTGAGGGACTAGTTCGTATATAAAAAGACAAACGGACATGGCTAAATCGAAATCATAATTTAAAGGCCTTAATTTTTCAAATTTGTATTATCTTTTCTCTTTTTTGGATATGCCTTATGCATTTAACTATAGCATTCATTCTGGTTTGTCCTATATCCTAAAGATATGCTAAATTTTTCAATTTCTCGAAAAGTTTATAATCTCCGGTATACAAATTCGAGTTGTTTTAGAGGTTGTGCAGGTGTGTATGTTTTAAAAATCGAAAGAATTTGATTTTTCTACGTCTGGCAGCCGTCAGCCTACAGCTGTGCTTTATATTAATTTCTAGACATTTTTCTTGGGTTCTTCGGCATTCAAAGAACGAATTCCAGCTGGTTATATTAGGAGTTTAATATATTACAGTTAATAAATCGGAAAAACTAGAATAAGTCTTGTGACGAAGGCCTTAGTTTCCTAGTCTGTCTGTAAATTCTATTTACAGGTCATCGATTTCTATCCAAATAATTCCTTAGACGACCTCCTCCATCAAATTTAAAATATCTATGCTCCTCAAGCTGTATTTTTTCGCCTAAAGTCCCATCGTGCAGCAGCAGTATGTTGATGGGAAATATCATTTAGCCTGTGGGTGAGCGTGCCCCAGCGCAGACCATGATTTTTTTGATGTTGACAACAACGAAATTTATCACAAGTTTACAAAACTATACATTTCTGGAGGGCTATATGTACATTTAGGGACATATTTATGCGGCCAAGTGCTGATTGTCGTTTGTCAAGCATTTTGTAGAAGCTCAAGAGTTACGCACATATGCTTATATATAAGTAAATATGTATACAAGTATATATAACTCAAAAATATTTACACTCCGATGGCTTGTTTTGTGCCGCTACTCGCTCTATTTATGAGCTTGTAATAAAGACATACATAAATATACTTAGTTGTAAGTGTATGTGTGTGCGTGCCACAGAAAACATTTTATGTTGCATTGTGAGCCATTGATAAATTTGTCGAGCACATCCTTAAACGTAATCGGGAAATTACACTTGCAAATACGCAACATTTTCTTGTATTGGTAAAACACTTACTACCGCAGCATATGGCATAGATGTGGGCGCGTGAGCGGCAGGGTATTTGTCAGCTGTTGTGCTGTGCTCGTCACTGAAAACCCAATTCATTTATTTACATTACTCGAATATTTCAACAGCCCGCTATTATGTATTAGCAAATATGTTTCTTAGTAAACAAAACAAGATGCGCTTACATTAGCGCACATGTGCGTGTGCCTGTGTGTGTGTGTGTGTGGAGTGTATGCAAATACAGCTTGCGACATGTTTGGCATTCGGGCAACAATGGCGAAATTTACTTTGTGGCCATGTTCGTGCCCACAAAGTTCACATTGTGCTCACCGTATGCTCGAGTTGTTGCTGTTGTTGTTGTCGTTGTTGTGGTGTGGCATAAGCTTCTTAAGCTTATGGCAGCTAGAGCTTGTAAGCTGCTGTGTCTTTCTCTTCGGCTGTTGGCCCAAACACTCGCTCAACGTCCTTCAGCTATTATCGACATTCGAAATCTATTGAGTGCTTCGGGGCCAAAAGTCGCACATGTGTTCATTACACGACGCAACTTGAGTGTTGTTGCAACAAATGCTGCCACATCGTAGGTGTTAATTGTGATTTCGTAAATTATGTGCGATATTTATTATTTTTAATGTTGTAGAGTTGAGTGAATGGTTCTGAGTTATCGGCAGATAAGTTGTATTTCCAGGAAATGCTTCGGTGTTTTTATGGTAAGAGAGCTTTAAGCTTTTGACATATATATAATGAAAATCATGTTAAACTAAAATTATTGTTATTCTTATTATTAACCAAGTATTAAAGTAATTTTAAGATAAAGACGAGTATTCATCGGAAACTTCTCGTGATCACAGCTAATAGCAAGCTTTGAAGCTTTATTGCAAAATATTTGATCCTTCTCTTTTTAACTAAATGAAGTATGTACATACTGAATACGAGAGCACAAGTAGACGATAATAGGTCGCCTATTTAACTGTTACTATGTACATATGTCGTATATAAAGAAAAAATTTCTCCAGAAAAGTTCGAAAAGCTCTTAAATAGTCGAATTGAAGTGAAAACTCAATTGTTTGAGTACTCTGTTTGAGAAAAGCGAAAAAATGTGTCTATAATTATTGAAGACAAATAAAACCTAGTATGAAGTACTATTGTTTCCACAGGCCTTACTCAATGATTAAAGAGAAGATTCCACCTTATCATATCATACTTATAATATCTAGTATATAAATTGATAGAAAGTCGCTGAACTTTTAGTTTTTAGTAAACTTTTCGAGACTAGAAACAAAATCTGCGACTAGCTGTTAAGGTGTCATGTAACTGATTTCATCTATGCGAACTGGGATATATTCCAGGGGTCTGGAGGCGAGTCAGAGCTAAGTTCATCCCGGCGGCTGTTAAGAGCTCCCACGTCATGGACAAGAATTTTTGGCCCACCAGGCTCAAGCTTTTCTTTCTGAAAACTTTTGCGAGCATGATAGACTGGTACATATTTGGGCGCAGTGCAAGAGAACATTTATCAGAAGCGTAACACGCTTATTGTACTCGTAAAAGTAGGTCGGCGGATACTGCCTACTATTGTTACGATAAGGTTTAAAAAACTCGCTGTTGGCGTTTTCAATTTTTCAGTAGTGTCTTGCCGCAAGAAGTTTTAGCAACCCTGAAAAGTTTTGGGATTTAATCGAACGACAAACACCTCATTTTCAGTCATCTGTACGACGGAGTGAAGTCGTGACGGAATGGAGTAACGTACATGCTCGGTGAAATGTGAGTACGGGCACACCATAGGTTGGAGTTTTCTCTCTTATTCGATTCCTATTCTTTGAATTTTGGGCGGGTCCGACCTGCTGAATGAAGAAACTTGATAATCGTAGTCTCCAGGTGATTGCCTATGCAGACGATGAACTGAACTCATGCAGAAAAGAAAGTTCTTGACTATAGCGTATTGGTTGACGAAAGAGTATCTCTGCGTCATAATCAATTGAATGGCCGTAGGTGGTCTCGTATTTAACCAAAATTAAACTGAGCTGGTTTTATTTACTAGGAAAAACAAGATCCTGGAGGAATCAGTGTCACGGATGTGAAGTGAAGTGTTTAGGATTTATCCTGGATCAGAAGCTTTTATGGAAGCGAGAGAGCAAAGAATGCACTGATTTCCTTATACTGCTGCACAAGAACCATTGGCAGAACCAGTGACGATCATCAACATGTTTGGAGCACTAAGGTCCACTCCAACCATGATTCTTAATGTAATTCTGCACATAGTATCCATAGTTATTTGACCGCGAAAGTTGTTGTCATACTCAGAGAATTTGGGTTTTGAATTGCACACTTTTCTGAAATCCTCACTGGCATAGACTCTATAAATAAACCGCCATTTGTTGGAATTGCTGATATCCGATCACTATAGCATATAACCGTCATACAAATGATCAGAATCAAGGGCTTGTATGGGAAACTTTTTCTTTTGACAAGAAATATTCAAATATGAAATTTAATATGGTTTGTGGTCTAAGGGAACGGTGCGATCTGCGAAAAAAATTGGATTTTTCATTAACATTTATTTTGTCGTCTTTAAAATAATCCCAAACAGATGTAATAGACTTATGCCAACGATATTTTCAGTTATCAAAACACTTTTCATAAGCACTTTTTGGGATGGCCTTCAGCGAATTTTCTTTTATCTCTTCGATCGACTGAAAACGGGTACCATGGAGCGCCAATTTCAGTTTGGAGAACAAGTCTGTTCAATACTGACCGTCTGTCCTTCCGCAACAATATAGAACATATTTTCCCTACCTTATATTTAGGCCACTCAAAAATTTTCTGTGGAATTACTAGAAAAAAAGTAATAAGTTTAAATAAACGATTTGATGCAGAACAAATGATTTGCATTTAAATTATTTTATTTTAACAATCATTCATAAAAATTCAATGACAATTTCCAAAGTAAACAATACACAATATTGAGACAGCAAGTGTTTGCTTTGTTCATATTGAGTGTGTTGAGCAGCACACACGCGCAGTTAGACACATATCACAATATATATGCATGTATATGTGTGGTACAAATAACAAATGTACTTGATTAAATAAAAGTGCTCGTTCGACTGTTTAAATGAATAAACGAATGGTTGAATGGATGAAGAAACAATCTAGCGTTAATAAAAGCATAAATCACTCAGGGGTTTTAGCCCAACATAGAGTTGCCAAAGGCGGCAAAATGCGACTGATTACTGTGGAAACTAGTTTTTGGTAGAGCACTGGATTAGAAGGCGCTTGAAGTGTCATTTAAATAGTGACTGTTCCTTATAATAGGATTTTTGTGAAAATAATTTACTTTCCAGATTAACGATAGTTAAAATTTTTCACTTTATTTTGGATACTTTTTTTTTAAAACCTTAAAAATCTAGGATTTATATATAAAAATTTTCGATATATAATAAAATTTTACGTTCAAAATAATATTTTATATGATTCTGCATTCCATTTCTCACAAATTCACTGCTTTCATTCATACGCACGCACTTTCCAGCGCGTTGAGAACAATAAATCGCCATCCATAGTCACACGCCCACCCACTCATGCACACGGTTACGCACAAAAGCTAACACACTTGTGCAAATCTGCCTGCAAATCTCTAGCTATTATTATCTAGAAAATTATGCATACGCAAATGCACTTGAATGCAGTTATGCAGTTTTGTTTTAATTTCCATGGAGCCCTCCGCCGCTTTTTGCTTCAATTAAGTTTGACCCAATCAAGTGGGATCAGTGGCATCAATCAAAGCATATTTCTATAAACTGCTGCATACACACACTCTCAGAAATACACATAAAATCAAGCAAATGCTTTACAGTAAGATTTATGCACTTCATTGCATACTTTTAGGCGCTGAAACAAAACAATTCTTTTACATATCCAATTTCACAGCAATTATTTGTTAATTCTTGTACAATTCAAGGAAATTCTTTCGAAACGTATTAAATTTCCGTTTCTACTTTAATTATTTGCTTTTAGAGTTGTTATGTCGGCATTTTCTTCCACAATTTTCTAAATTGCCTTCTTAACTTGTTATTTCTTATCTATTTTTCGAATAGCTAAATTAAATTACTTGCAATTGAGTAGACATTTTAATGGCAGACAATTTTTGTTTTCGTTACTGGTTTAGTATATGACTGTAAGTGAGCGAATTGAACTTAAGACTTTCCAAAAGGTATAGTGGCCACTTAAGTTCAGTTTCTCTTGGAGAAAGTGAGTTCATAAGCATATAAAACAGTTAAATGGATAAGAAATTATAAATGTGCTAAGGGTTGACACGCTGCAGCCGTTATAGCGTCCAAACTCTAAGTCAATCGAATAAGTTCTACGAGTGTACCTATGCCCCTCTCACTAGGGGACACAAAATCTGATAAGAAGTAAAATTATCCGCTAAACAATGCCGCAGTAAAGTGACAGAACTGGCATTTCTTGCGGTTATTGCGTCCACAAAAATATATTCAATTAAATTTTAATAGTTATAGAGTGCTGTAGCTGCAAATAATGCTAGAGAAATAGTATCAATTGTACTCTTAAACGTAAGTTCAGCGGATAGCGTTGGTTTTGTATGATTTTAGGTATAATAGGTAAAAAAGTTTTCCATTACTTTAACATTGAATTGAGGTCCTCATTTGGTTTACTTAGAATTATTCGATTTAGTTGAAGTATGCCGCAGTTTGTTCGACATATTCATAAAAAACCCTCGTACCTATTGCCAAAGAACTGGGTCGGTCGATTTCCAAAACCTTCCTTCAAGGCGAATTTTCCAGTAAAATTATTCATAGACATAGACAGGTACGGGTAGTAGTCGCTTAGTGTTAGATCCACACTATAAAGTGGGTGCATAAGATGATCCCATCCAAGCCACTGAAACTTCTGATGAGTCCGTATCGATTGCTATGGCCTAGAGTTGTTCTGATATAACACAATTCCTCATCTATTGTCAAAGCTGGCAAATTCTGAGCCTTTGCTTACTGCAAACGGTCCAATTTCTGAGAGTACATCGTGATCGTTAATCCTGATATTATCAAAAAATGGTAATCCAGAGCGTGGTGCAACTTTGGCATACAAATTACCAAAATGGAATCGTCGAAACTAACAAAATGTTTGCTTGACTCCTTCAAAATGTGAACCAAATATAATATTCAAATTGACTTGACAGGAGAAAAACTGTCAAATATGGGGTATTTCCTCTTTTCTGGTGCCCATCCTTAAAACGTGCTGAAAAAATGCGGAGTCAAGCAATCACAAAACTCTAGGAGACAGTGTCTTAGTAGAGAATCCCATTTTTCTAGCACCATCTAGTGTAGCACGATCGCACTTATACAACGCGAGATAGCTTTAGTACATACATACATATGAATGGTATATATGCACCAAAGACTCTATTGGAAATTTTTGGACTTATTTTTACCAAACCTCTACTAATTCCAGTTTGTATTTCATAAAAAAACTAAGACCTTTCATCACAAAAGTTAAAAAAGAGAGCAAAATAAGACCCCTTTTTTATATATTCACTGCCACATAGGCGAACCCAGTACGACATTGAGAACGAGATGGAAACAGTAGATATTTATCAACAATTAGCGAAATTTCTTACTGCAGAACTTCAGCGTCCGCAGTGTGAAAGTTGTCTATCTGTCAAAAAACCAGAAACATATTAAGATACCTCTAGTAATTGTCATCTTAAACCGGACTTTTAGCGCGAACCCATCCAAGAAATATATTGTTTTGATGATATTGATATTGTATTGCTGAATTATCGGTAATAAGGATAAGACCAATGAGACTTTGTTGGCAACATATAAGACAATCGTTCCGTCGCATCTCAACTACACCGCACTAATATGGTCGCCTGAATGCAGTTAAACTCAGGCGAGGAACCTTCAGACATGCCAGAACACTGAACTCCGAACTATAACAGGATGTGTCTTGATGTCTCCTGTATTCTTCCAGTTAAGGAGCATAATAAACTCCTCCAATCAGTTTCTGCAGGGGTGTTTTCGTAGAAACTAATCCTTCAGCCACTTGCTTGGGCGGAACCATCTAAAATCAGGAGGTCTTTTCTCAACTCCGTCCTCGACATAAGACAATACGCCAACTAGACTCCGGACGCAACTAACTTCAGACATGCACTGGCGGACTCCATCTCAGTGAGTGGCGTATTTGTAAATAAAGCAACACCAATTGCAGACGACGAGCTCGAGTTGTCGCGAGAATCGAGAGAGACCTTTGCGCAGCTTCGTTCTGGAGAATCGGCCCGTACATACCAAATATATGTGCAGCATGTAACGAGTCTCGGTATGATTCTAATGACCTCTCTGCATGCTCAGCTAACCTTACGCATCTGTCACCCCTCTTCCTATGGCCAGGCCCCTCTAAACTGCATGTTGCCTGGGCCTAAAGTGGATGGCCTCGATGTCAACTTATCTCAAGCTTACCACCAGGACTCGATAACCATTTCAAGTATCGGAGAGCAGTGCTAAAGCTATGAAGGAACTAAAAGATTTCATCATGAGGATTATTTTATGGATTCATTTGGTGCGCTCCGCTACGATCGTTTAATTGAAGATCAGTAAAAGATCTGAAACTTAGTTGCTCTTCCGCAGTTAAGCTAAGCCAAGGCTATATTTTTTGATAGCCAGCTTGAATCTGAAATCCGCCTTCTTTCAAACTGCTCTTCTTTTGACTTCTCCTCGCTGATTGCCACTTTTACTTTGACTACTTATATTTCTGTATCAAATACATGTATAGCTTACAATAACTTAAACCCAATACTTACAGTCATTTAATTTATATTCTACTTTTGCAAAATTCTCAACACACAGTCTAAATTAAAACCAATATATTTGAAAATGAGCACACATTGCGTGCTACACACATGTGCACTTCGGAAAACTAACAATCCACAATTCCCAGTTAAGTTTTGTCAAGTATTGTGTGTTTGGGAAATGCAGAAGATTGTTTCCTGTCAACTCTTGAGCTCATTCTTTGACCAAAGCCAAAGTGCCGTTGTTTCGCTTGGTACGACAATCGGTGCATCGGTGGTAAATGCACGCCGTTAGCTTCTCATGACCAAAGCAATCATGTCGAGCTGATGGAGTCAAAATAGACACATTCAGCAACATTTAAATATGTTTAAGAAGTACATGTATGTATGTATTGGCAGCTACTGGAAGCAGAGAGAGGGAGCATTTACAGTGGGCTTAGTAATACTAAAAAACTGATAGCATAGTTAAGTAAAGATTGGCAGTAAAGTTCAAGCTCTTTATATTTTAAAAAGAAAAGCCAAAACAGCTCGAGTTAGGTTAAATGAATTTATTCATACCTGTGTATGCTACAAAACCCTGGTTTGACGCCTCGAATGAAAGTTCCAGTCTCACCAGTGTCAAAGTAAGATATCAGTTGAATTTTTATTTAGTAGCTGTCATAATTTTGTCGAATTTTAATATATGCTTGATCCGGCGGAAGAGTTCATAACTTTAAAATAGAGAGTTAGATGATGAAACAGTAACCACTTGTCTGAGGTGCAACTCGATAAAGACTTCTATTAACATTAAATAATACCTAAACGACATTTCAAAATTTCGCAATAGGAGTGTTCAGTATGTGTGATAGTTGGCAACTCTGTTTAAAAAATTTTAAAATAAAGAATTGCCCATTTGCTTCTATTAAATCTTTTATAGACACATTAAAATAATTTTAATACAAGACTTTTTGTATTATTTACTTTTTCACATATGGCAACTCTATCAAAGATAACTTATATATATTTATATTATACTGCGCTTTCCACTTCCAACCAACTTTTGATATTTAATACATATTCCATAAAAGATGAGTTAGACTTTTTCGTTAGGTGGCAACTCCGTTCTAAAATTTATAGAACCGAAAGACTTCGTAAATGTTTCTGCGAATTCAATTAACAATCCTGTAAGTTTCTTATAAACTTTTTTATATTTTATTTTTTCTTAGTTGGCAACCCTGTTCAAATATTGATACGTTCTCTTTAAAAACATTTTTTAGATTATTTTTTTATAATATAAGATTGTTTTACAATAATATTATAATTTTCATCAGTTGGCAACTCTATGTTAAAATATATTTGTACCAAATATTTTACAGAAGAACTTCCTGCAATTTTACATAAACTTGATTTGTTAATTTTTAGTTTTTTGGTAGGTGGTAACTCTAATAATAAATTTTTTTAATGAAATTCTTCTATAAATTCTTTCAGCAAGAGTTGCTTAAACCTCTGGAATACTTTTAATTTTATTTCATCTAGTTTGATAATTTGTGTCAGGTGGCAACGCTGTTTTAAATTTTTGGTGGAAAAATCATATGGTTTCTAAAACTGCTTAAAGTTTACATAAATTTTATTTTATCAAATTTTTCGATAGGTGGCAACTCTATTCAATAATTTCTTTGATATAAATACTTTCACAAACACTTTCCGGCAAGACTTCTTAAATATTTTTTTATAAAAAAATTCTCATAATACCTACTGTGCAACACTTACACATACTCCGCCATACATCTATGTAAATAACTCTTAGCTGCTTGGTTGACTGGCTTGGTGAAAGGATGAACTCACGACTGCGAATAGAACTTAACCTCAGCAACACAATTTGCGCAAATATTTGCTTTGCGACTTTTTACACAACTTTGCAACTTGCAATGACTCAACTCCATTTTCCACTTTGCCACTTTTCCACTTTACGGCCTCGCAGCCCACCAAGCAACCGCCGGCGACCACCAGCCAGCAGCGGCACCCAGCGACTAGTCAACTCAGTCAATCAGTCAGCGCGTCCATGTGTGTTTATCTATGAATAAAGTTGTATGCGTGTGTGTGTGTGTTTGTGAAATTTTGTAAAAGCATTTGTGTCACTAAAGCAATGAATGCGCGCTTGTGTGTGTGTATGCGTGCTTGCGCTTGTGACAAAGTTGACGCTTTGCATGCAGAAATTTTATTCATCACGCTTTGCGGAAGAACGCAATGAAAACAAACAGACAAACAGTGCAAACAAACCTGTCACTCAAGAGATGCCTGAGCAAATGTTGTCAATGCGCCTGAATGTATGCTACGCCATGCGGATACAAAACTACGCAGCAGCATAAGTGTGTGATGCGTGTGTGTGCGTGCGTGCACTTGCATATGTTAAAGTGGCAGGGGAAAAGTAAAATGGAAACTGAATGAAGCAACATTAACATAGAAGAAGCTACGGCGATGCCACAACTGCCATAAATGACGGCGCTGCCCCGATGGACTAACACACATGGCCGCGTGCGGCGCGCGGTGGTTTAGTGAATGAGTGACACTCAAACGCTTTGCCGCGCGGGCGCGCCGTTGATGTCAATGCCGTTGCTAATGCGAAAGTAACTGTGACGCGGCTAATATCTGCAATTGCGGCGACCTCAACCGCCAGAGGTTAAGGACCGCGTGGGCGCGCTTTACATGTGTTTGGCCGTTAAGTTGCGCGCAAGAAGAGTGTATATATGTGCGCGCTTGAATGTGTTAATATTTGTGCGCCTACGTGGCTACACTTGATTTGTTGGTGAATTTGCTCTGCGCCAAGACAAAAAACTCATGCGGCAGCAGCGGCCGTGGCCGCGCGTACAAAAGGCTGTAAAGGCAGCGCAAAAAGCCAGCAAGCCAGCAAAATTAGAAGCGTGTTAAGCAATTGAAAGTAGGTGTGAGCGCGATTGCCGGGCGTTCACAATGCGGCTATGTATGTAGCACACAGTGGCAGGCAAGCAACGGTTATCCTTGGCGCCTGCGGCAAAGGTTGCATTCAATTCACTTAAAAGCGTTGCGGCGGAACACCAGCACTGAGGCGCTTAGCAAGCGGTGTGTGTGTGTGTTGAACAGTGAAGGCTTTTAGCTTTTAAATGTGTTAAAGACCTTAGCCGTTTGCATGTATGCATGTGCGCTTCTGTTTACTTTGCATTCGCTGCAGTCCTGCCGCGACATTTGTGTGCTTGTGTTGGTGCGCGCGCTGTATTACGCAATGCCACAGCTGTCGCATTGAAATTAGAGGCGAATGAACGCTTGATTTAGCAGTCGCTGTCGCCATTTATTTTCAGCTTTCCACGGCAAATTATATGCAAATCGCTGAAATCACTTGTGTGTGTCGAACGAATCAGTAATCAGCTTGTTTCCGGGTAAGTGCAAAAATGTTTACCTAAGCGTATATGTGTAAATGTGTGCGCGTTTGTGGTTTACATGTGTACTTAACTGCTTGCGTTTTGTCAGACAAAGCATTTTTAATTAACTTTTTAAATATCATTCTGTGTGAGTCTGAATTTGTAAGCGACAGAATGGGATGACGACGTATCTTTATAGGTTTGTATGTGTATAAGAAGTGTATGGGAATACCATATATGTATATCTACAGAAAGTAAAGTGACGTGTAAGAGTATATTTTTACAAGTGCATTTAATGCAAAAAATAAATAGCTAAAAGCACTTAAATATAGAGTAAATATGGATAAAGTTGACAGATTCTTTGTTTTTCGAGATTACACCTAATTAAAGAGTACTGCTGCAGACATTTTTTGTTGAAAAACACGCTTGATTGGTTGCAATATTCGCCATTACCAACTGTTATTCATTGAAGAAATTATTCGACTTGGAATTAGTAACATGGCTTTTGGTTATGCTAATGTCAAACATAAACCGGAGACAATAATTTTTTTGTTCGAAAAAGCCAAAAAGGCCTTGGAATGGTCAATCCTATAAAAATGCGTTAAGAGACCTCACAGAATGACCAATATTTTATAAGTTCGAACACAGGTTCTTTTTTTCTATGGCTTCTCAAGGAACTACATACATATAGCAGTCCACATGCGATCATTGATCAGTCATCTAACCTAAGTGAAGTCAAGCGGACGTTTGAGAATCCGCTGCCGATTAGGGGAAATGTTACCCTGATTTCACACATTTTGACAAGAGGATACTTTATTATTAGAAAAAGATCGTTTCTCAATTTCAATCAGATTCCTTACATATTTGCCGATAAAAGCGCTGAAAAGTCTGACCGAAATTCGAAAAAGTTTTACTTTAAGTTTATTGGAGGCACAAGGGCATTCTGTTATCAAAAACATGTGCTCCCAGAATTTCAATACTTACTAGACCTTACAAATTGACTGATAGAATTAACCATATGCACTGAGGTACACATATTTGGTATTTGGGTCCTTAAACACCTTTGATTTCGACCATTTTGTACTTAAGATGCAATACCTTGGGGCAGTGTTTGTGTAAAGTTTTGTTTTAACTTTCTTAACTTAATTGATGTTCGATTTGTATACTGAAATTATCTAATGGAATTTGAGAGTTAAATGTTATATGAAAAGAAGGTGTTGTTGTCTTTCGATTGCGCTAATTTTCACAGTGTACAATAAGAATGTCTTGGTAACTTCACTCACTATATTTAGTTCGAAGTAATCAAGTAGTTCTTGAGGCATGAAATTTCACCTAAAATTGGGCGAAATCACACCCAATTTTTACACCTGTTCTTGTAAACCCCTAAAGTCTCTCTCCAACATATTGGTTGTGAAATTTACTCCTTGTGGCGCATTTGTCTAGTCAGTTGCAGGCTAATGAAATGAATGTCTGACCTCGCTATCTACGGCAACGAAGCACTTCGAGAATAGTACTAGTATAGGTGGCAGGCTAAGCCGTAATCGCAGCTAACTGTACAATTTATGAGCAGGCAAGCAAATGCATCAATAGAATGTGATTGGGTCACAGCTATGTTCTACTCATGCATTCTACTGCATAGTTCATATTCGCTGGAGCTTGACCAACTCTTGGGTATCATTAGTTCTTGCGCTGTCGCAGATAATTTTCACCCGAAGTAGTTCGCAAGCTGTTTCACCTTTAGTAGGACCAGTCTTTCCTTAGTTGTAGTGATTCTAAAGGATATTTGCTCAATCGTAGTAAGGTTAATATTCTTACCGCATACCAGCTATAGAAGCTGTTACGCCCAATCTTTGCCGACTTATGTCTAAGCCCCGATTACAAGTTATATTTTCCGGCTTAAAGCGGAACTGTATTGCATACTCTAGTTAAGGTACAATTCCCACTTTGCTAATCTCATCTTAACTGTCACTGTTATGTCTATTATCAATTTTGATCTCGTCCAAGTTTTTAATAACGACTTTGCAATACTTTCACAGCAGAATATTCTCATTTATTCGTACAACATAAGCTAGCCAGCGCACCCGCTGCCTTTTAATTCGCTGCACTCAGTAAATGTCATCGCTTGTCTTGTTCATGGACTGTGGTATTCGTCGTTGCCAATGCGTAAAGGACCATAAATCTGCTGCAACACCTTTCTGTCGAAAACACGTAACACCGAGTCATCAGTTGTTATCATCGTCCATGCCTCTGCACCATACTTATAACAGGACGGGGATGATGAGAGACTTATTGTACTTCTCAATTGCCTACTCAGTCCGAAGCAGCACTGGAAAAGAGTTATTTTGCGTTGTCGATGGAATTATCAACGACTTCGAAGTTATTTCTATCAACAGCAACATGTTGAAGAGCTTCTATTTCATGCGAATTATTGATAGAGGTATATCCGACGGAGTAAATGCCAGAGTCTCTCTCCCACTACGAAGCCCAAACCGAATTTGCGCTCCTTTATATGGTCACTGCAGTAAATGCCACAAAGGCTTACTCGTCTCAGTTCTTGACCCGTCCATTCCACTGCCGGTGAGGTCAGCCTTTAATCTTACGAGGACATCAACATCGCGGCACCTTCCCAATTAGTAAGGGTTCAATAAATTCTTCGTGGTAAATATAGCATTAGCCTATAAAACATGCTTCACATTACTTTATACAGGCCTTCGAGTATAGTAGTATGAACTAAAAGCAAAAGTTACAGAAAGACAATTTTCTAGAGGAGAATTTAATAGTGATGGCTTTTCGTTCATATTAACTTAATGCCAAAATATACACAAGTACAGTTTTACTCAAAAATCTCATCATATAAGACAAATTTCTTCATTTAGATATTCCAAAATTGTTATTAAATTTAAATCTCCGGGAAATATTCATGATTGAACACAAAAAACTGAAAGTATCAACTTATTTAAAAGCATGATTTTTCATAGTTATATCCTAAGCGGTCAAAACGCCGGGACCCTATATATAACTATATATATACTTAATCAACATGTCGAGCGGAGTCGGTTTAGCCTCATTTATCTGTCTGTACAATTTATGCGATATTATGCTCATAAACGTTTCTTCCCGAGAAGATGAAGGTGAAATCTACGAAGAAATTATTCAGACCGATTCATTATAGCATATAGCTACCATATTGTCCAGAGAGCTTCTATTTTATTTTTAATGCAAAGGTAACTATTTTCCAAGACTCCTTCGTTTTTTCAACTTCTTATGAACTTGCGTTCCTACCCATTCACAGTTACACTTATTGTCTTACAAGTACAATGGTATACGAATTCCGTTTTCATATTAACTTCGTACACACTCGTTACCATTTCACCGGGGCCATTGATAAATTTTACTATCTATCCCTCTTTGCTTTTGTTTTGTTTGTCTGCCAACGCTCATATAAAAGATGTAATTTACAACTTAAGTATTTATAACACAGTTTAACGGGATATTTTAACGCACACGTCGTTGCATATTTTTACATGTTGCCAAAAACATTAAAATGCTTAAAATATAACTCATACGCCGTGTAGCGCCGCACCGTGTAAAACGAAGCGAAAGGTGCCGTTGCAATAACAATGAGGTCGTTGCCACAAACCAATAATTTTTAAGTTAAATATGGCATAAACGTGTTTTGAAGACCGCACCGAACCGACAGTTATTCAACACACACACACAACCATACAAAAAGAAAGCGCAGACACACACGTGCCTTCACTAATACATATTTGAGCGCACATGGCGGCCTTTCAACGTCCGGTGGGAGTGATTGAGTGCGTTTGGCCAACAGTATGCATGTGCGCATGTATTACTATATTCGTAAGAATGTGTGTGTGCATATATTTACGTCAGCCAGTGTGGCCTGGTTTATTTCATGCGTTGCTTTTGTTTTTTGCACGACTTTTATGCTCGCACTCGCAGCTTTAGCGCCAAAACAACCGAGCGAATGCTTTGCATTTTTGTGATTTTTAACGAATGCGAAGCGGTTTGAAAAAATTCAAAACAAAAATCCTCAAAAAAGATCTTACACAGACACTTACAGCCTATATGATATGACCGTTAGGCATACGCAGTTGGCGTGAACCCTTTTGTGGGTGAAATGGCTTTGAATTCAGAAATAATATGAAAACCAAGCGTAGTGCTTCTTACATAAATTACACACCCGAAACACACACACGCGCACATACGCATTTATATATTTGCTTGAATAACATTATGAAGCGCACGCATGCCGCTATATACTCGCATATATGTACATATATACTCAGTGTGTGCTGAAAATGTGCCAATAGAGCAACGTGACCTGCTTTTTGGCACTATCAACTTCACCTGCTTCGGTTTAGTGTGTGCGCTCTGCTCTCCTCTCCAGACCACACATTCGATTTGCTTCAACCGGCGCAACCGCCAATCTGTACGACCGCTAATGCATGGATATTGCAGTAGAATTTGTTTTTATTGCCGATTTTTTGCGATTTTAATTTTTGGCAATGCGTTCAAAGCCACGCCCGGAAAAAATGAGCTGAAAACGGGTTTTAAAGGTGGAACAGAGCATATTTTCAACACAAATGCTTCTCGGTATAAAAGTTAGATCGCCCGGCACCCACGACAGAGCTTTAGCATACACAAATATTCATTAACAATATCGTACCTGTATATCCAATACGTTCCGTCGAAATCTTAAGAGTCTCAGCTCTTATGAACAACTTCACTTTACGGGGATTCGGAATTATTTTGGGTACTTTTTTGATGTAATATTATATATATATCCGGCTAAGGTTAGGTTATACTGGCTAGCTGTCACGCCATACACAAACGTACAGGTCTTTTGTAGTGCCAGATGAAGTTCATATTAATACGAGCTGAAGCTTATGTCGTACAGGAATCCAACGTTGTTTGCAAAGTTTAATAGAGATTGGATATCTAATTTTTAATACTTGTGTTGAGATAATTTTAAGTAGGGCCGGATAGAAGCAGAAGATATGATTCAGCTTCGCCACGTGCGTTTTTCCCATATAACACATTAACGACTCGGATGTGATGTCAGTAAATTGTAACCCGCGACAAGCTAACAACTTCCCCCAAGTCGTTCCGAGATCATGTGAGTAAGAAGCATGTATTTTTTCCCTCAGTTCCTTTATACATGAGCTTGGCGATCCTGCATGTGCTTCAGGCATTCTACCTCACCCTGATCCGTCTGTCAGCCCTTCCGGTAATTTCACTGTGTATCGTTATTAGAGTTTTATGTATACCCTGAAAAGGATCAGTGGATGAATATTTTTATATCCTTATCGGCTATGTAGTTTCCCGAAATGCGTTTTGGCCTGGTACCCAGTATATGTGCAGCCACTTTCTGGTAGCCGCCACTTCTACTGCCTACTTGCTTCCAAGTACATTCTCTGACGCAATGTGACCTGAGATTATCGCCTTAATTGCCGCTTAACTATCGACGAGTATTTTGATGTTATTTATATTGTTACCCGCATTATTAGCCCAACAGCTTTGCTGCCCGCGAAGACCTTTGCCGATAAGATACTCTTAATTCATATTGCGGCAACTTGAAGGTTCATTTGAAATTTAGATCTGCGTAATAGATCGCGGAGCCTACTCCATCACTAATTTTGAATTCGTCTGTATAGATGTTGTAAGCTTTGCTGGTTATTCGCGTGCACCTGTCTTGTAGCGGGGCTTGAAATCTTCTTTCACAGATAAAGCATGAAGGTATGTGGTCTACAGATGACCTGCTTCTCGAGCTGTGCCCGTAGATTCTTGCTGAAAGTTCTCATAGCGCCGCCAATCTTAGAACTGGTTTCCCTGCCGAGCCTTTCACTGTAATGTCAGTTTGGTGGTAGGTTGGGTAGCCTTTCTGTTGCAGCCGGTGCAAACTTTATGCCGTTTAACATCGGGGGTTACCGTGTTGGAATCTTGTACTTTTTGTATAGAGTAACATATCTGTCTTAACGGTGTTTACCTTTAGGTTAGTTGATATCGATCATTGGGGTATGACACTTTGATCGCTATTCATCATGTTGTTATTTGTGTCTGGGAGCTTAAATGATCATTTAAATTGGATTTAAGACATTTTCAACTATTTTTCGTACCAATATATCAAAGAGCTACTCCGCTTAGGATTGAATCAATACAAGAAATCAACTAGAATAAGCTCGAGTATTCGGTTTTAACTAAGATTCGCTAAATCTTGGGAGACTGGAAACTCAGTATTTTTCAATAATGCAGTGTTCCTTCTTTTCCAAATCTAAGTTGGAAGCTATATTACATAGAATCATTTCAGATGTATTTTTTTGTACATTTGCAAGCTTCCTAATTACTAAATATGAAAATCCATGCTCATTTTGTGATACTCGCAATGGCTCTTTAAGATAAATATCTACGCTGTTGGCGTAAGAAAAAAAAATTTTTTCAATGAAAGGTGTAGTTTGCAGCCACTAGAGCGTGTAACATACTAATCTACCTGGTTTTACTCGACATGTCGATTCTGGGTAAGCAGGAGTTTGAACTGCTACAGCGTCCAGAACAAAGTTGGGCAAGGTTCCACTTTAGACTGAGGATGAATTCTTTAATAATTTTTCGATCTCTTCGTCTACGATGGATGCTGGGTCGACTCCATTCACTGGGGAGCAGTCGATGAAGATGTTGATGGCTTCACTGTGAATAACGAAAAGCTAACCTGAAGCTTGTTGTGTTGGTAGTCTGACCGGCGTACTGTTCGAAAAGAAACCTTTGATGTTACTAGACGGTGGCTTAGCATCAAGCAGCCGCCTGACAAAAAATACCCCGGGAAGCTATTTAAAAAGGAATGCATTATGTTCGTTGGACAGCTTATAGTCGTCACTATATGTACATATATGTTGTTGTACGACAAAAGTTGATGTCTGATGTTGGCTTGCTGAAAGCGTTCGGAGTGTAGCATACTGATTTTTACTGTATATATAAATAGGTTACCATATCCGTTTATGATCGGCCGGCCTATTGTCTTGTACATTGCCAACAACGTTTTTGTGTCAAATTCACGGACAAAAGTTGACAAAATAGTTTCGTTATTTTGGAGATTTTTGACATAAAGCACAACAGGCTTATACTTGGAAGTTGATTTCTCTACACTAAATTATTTTAGCTGTTTTTTCGGAGCATTTTTAGCAAGTGCCAACTCTGTTTCAGTTGCTCTATAGATTTCCGTATATGTCCTTCCTTCATTTATGACTTAATTTCATTACTCATGGCATAATGTCTGCAAACCTATCAGAGCTTTGTTGAATAAAATATCGGAGAAACCTAACAGAGTAATTTTTTTGCATTAACTTAATCAAACCTAACATAATTCAAGTGACATATTAAAAACCACCCTAATGTGCCCACAAATGACTACTTGCTCAGTTTTTTAGCAAAGCGATTCCCTATTGTATACGAAACCATATGCGTACACTTTTTTAAATTTTGGCGCATTCCATAGCTGCTTCTGTCTGCCCCCTAATCGATAAGCGTTTTTTCACTAAAAATGGAAAAGCGTAAAAAAACATCAAATTTTCAACGTTAAATGTTTTTCTGCCATGTATGCATGCATGTGTGTGTGAGGTAAAGTGATGCGTGGAATGCCAATTCAAATTCAATGGGGGATTTTGAATTTTTATCCTTTGCAATTTGCGTTAATGTTGTGGAAAAGTGGAGCTGCGGTTACCGACAGTTTAGCTGACGGCAGCGACGACGACACACACACAAGCAAGCGCTCACAGCCATGAAAAGCTACGCATGTGCTTAACTGCATATCTTAATACTTGCGCAAAAACACATTGGAACACACACAGACACATGCATGCTGCTGCATGTGTATGTTGTCAAATGCGTAATCGCTCGCAAACATTTGCATATATTTGTAAGCCTGGCATTGTTGTTGTAAGCGTCCACGGCATCGCGTATTTGCCATGTCACTAATGGGCTTTTTATGGCTTCAAGTTCATTTCAAATCAAAATCATCTAAAGCGATTTTATCCCTTTCGAAAATACGCCGCGCGAACGTGCAGCACGCGACCTAATGGCCCACAGGTAACAAATGCCTCAAGTGAAGACAGATTGAGGGAGCTGCGGCAGCGGTAACAGTCTAAAGTACAAATTGATGAAATTACAAGTATTTGCTTTGCAGCGCAAGCAAATCGGTTCATCAAGCAAGAAAAGCGTCTTTAAAAAGCGTTTAAGCCACAAGCCATGTTTAAGCGGGAAGCAGCTGTGACAAGCTACTCTAAGCTGATGTTGGTGGTTGGTTAGCATAAGGAACCGTTATGATTATGCTCTATTGAAAGGTAACAAAATTCAATCATACTATAATAGGAAAAAATGCTCTAGGTTGCATTCTTTAATAATTTTTCGGAAGTTTAAGGATTTAGGCACTTACATTTGGCACTTAAATTTGGCATAGCTATATGCTATAGTCAGCCGATATGAACAATTTTTTCGGTGATTATGTTTTTACCTTAAGCAGTAATCCATGTCAAATTTCGTGAAGATACCACGTCAAATGCAAAAGTTTTCCATACAAGTCCTTGATGGCAATCGTTCGGTTTGTATGGCAGCTATATGCTATAGTGAGCTGTTCTGAACAATTTCTTCGGATATTACATTGTTGCCTTGGAAAATAATCTATACCAAATTTCGTGAATATATCTTGTCAAATGCGAAAGTTTTCCATACAAGCCCTTGATTCCGATCGGTCGGTTTGTATGGCAGCTATATGTTATAGTAGTCCGATATCGACACTTTCGACAAAGAAGCAGCTTCTTGAAGAGAAAATAACGTTTACAAAATTTCATAACGATATCTTAAAAACTGAGAGACGTATATATACAGAGAGACAGACGGATATAGCTAAATCGACTCAGCTCAACATACTGATCATTTATATATATATATACTTTATAAGGTCTCCGACGCTACATTCTGGGTGTTACAAACTTCGGGCCAAACTTAATATACTATATAAAAAATATAGATTAAGGTTCATCCATTACGAGGTTTCCTGCTTTTTCAAAGACAAAATAATATAAAATTTAATGAGAAATATTTATTATCATTCGAAAGAACATTCTTTGCCTTTTTTTTGTTTTTGATTATTATCTCTTTCAAATGGCCGCGACTACGTCTCAGATGATCCATCCATTGAGTGCAATTTTCGATGACTCGCTCAAGCATTTCTACTGATAACTGGCGAATGACACGCATAATGCTTTGCTCCAAGACCTAAATCGACGCGGGATTATTCGCATAGGCCTTAGACTTAACATATCTCAACAGGAAAACATCTAACGATGTGATATCCCAAGACCAGCCCAAAACGTGAAACTATCTGCTCACCGAAGTATTCTTTCAATAAATCCATTGATTGATGCGATGTTTGGGGAGTGGCACTGTCTGTTGAAACCAAATGTCGCCGAGATTATGAGCTATAATTTCGAGCATCAAGTTACGTTCGAACGGGTAACCTTTTTGAAGAAATATGGACCGATGATTCCACCGTCCCACAAATCACACCAGATCGTTGTTTTTTCTAGATGAAATGACAGCTTTTGGATCTCTTCAGTGACAATTTTGCTTGTTTATACACCCATTCAGGCAAGAATGGGCCTCGTCGCTGAACAGAATTTGGCTTGGATCTTCTTGGAACTTTTCGAGAGCCTATAGAGCGAATCGAAGTCGCTTGGAAAGGTCGAGCGCTTTAGTTCTTGCACAAATTGTATTTGATACGCTTTCAGTATAAGATCTCGACGTAAAATGCGTCAAAGGGTTCCATACGTCAGTCCGAGTTGCTACGAACGGCGCCGAATAGATCCTCCACGGTCTTCGTGTACACTTTCAGCTACTTGCTTCACTCCGTGCTGGACGTATTATTCCTAAATGTGACTTAAATAGTTGGCCTATTTTGCTAAAACTTGTGCTGAAACTCAATCAATTTAGTAAAATACCTGATTTTTTCCATCCCAGCTAACCAATGTCTATTTTAGAGTTAGAGCATTGGTAGCCGTAGGATATATTCCCTTTCATTCGGCTAAAGGCTCGAAATGTTCTAGCGTCTCATCATACTTTTCGGATGCCCTGCATTCGGCCGAATCCACTTTTGCCATTTTCTGAAGCTGCGATCTTATTGGTTTGTGCTCTGTAATTACCATAATAATATTACCAAATTAACTAGCTCAAAGTAATTTTGTAGTATGTCCTGAGTTTACTGCTTCAAACCCGAGCGGGCCAGTTCATCTGCCTTTTTATTTCATTTTATTCGTATATGACTGGGTATCCATAAGATTTTAACCGAGCTGCCTACTTATACTTGCATAACTAAACGGAGTGATATCCAGTGCTGATGCTACGGATAACGTAAGTTGGTTCTCTATTAGAAGGTTTATGGATACGCTGGTTAGAACAGAAGTATACGTGGCACCTGGCGTTATGCCCACAATTTCTGCCTGAAAGTCCACATAGTAGACGACTCAGAACTTCTCCCTGTTAAGTAGAAGTATTTATTCGTTGATCAAGGTGACCCAAAGCAAAGGAAATAGAATGCCTCCCTGCGTTGTGCCACAAATGAGCTGTCGAGCGATTTTTATACCTTCCCCAACGTACGTGGTCGGTCTATTACTTAGTAAATATTTTAATTAGGCCAGCAGGTTCTGATAAAAATTAGAAGATGTGGTAATTGTTATCAGTGCAGACGTACTAGCTTAGTTGAATGCACCTTTCTCGTTAGGTTGAATTTAGACTAGTTTTCCTTTCCCGTTTTCGACTATCAAGATTACTTTGTCATCCTGTCATCGAACCCACCCGACATAATTCGAGGAAAGTTCGCCTATCTTGATTTTGTTAGAAACCGGCATAAAATGAATATGGTTAAGATGGTTATGTCATGAGTTACATATTTCATTGTGATCATTAATTTTTACTAATTACTACTTAAATATTTTTTTTTTTATATTTTTTTACTTTAGTTGTTGAAATTTGTTTTCGGTTGCGTTTCTTTTGTAATTCTGTTTGTCTCCTGAGTTCATTACTACAACAACAAATGTTTATGCACATATTTATAAAACACTTTCGTAATTTCTTTGCTCTCTGCGTGTTTACTTTCAGCTGGCCGCAATTATGAAATGGCGACTAGCGGTGATATATCGATGATCTCACCACCATCGTCTTCCATTTCGAACGGCCAGGATCCATTCGGACAATTGCCGCCGCTGCCACCGCCACTGCGTTCAACACAAGTGCTTCAACCGCTAACGGTTTTTCCAGGTGTGACAAATATTTCAAGCAACTAAATGTAAATCACCCAGCACCAATATCCATCATCTGAAACGTCCTGCTTGGATATTTGGGCATGCAATGCAATTTTCTGTGTTTTCTTGATTTTTAATGTGAATCTTTTTTGTTGTGTTTTGCATAATTCCCTTTTTTTCGGTAGTATTACTATTTTACGACTACTCTTTGTTTTGTATTTCTTTTTAAAATTTTTCGTAGGTGTTTTCTTTTGTAACCTTCACAGGTTTTTTGCTCAACTATTTTGTTTGGAGTTGTTTTGTTCAGTTTTTTTACTAAGCCATATGTTTGGTACCCTCTATTTTTCTAGCTTCTTGAATGAATTTAACCTTTTTTGCTTTAGTTGCCTTCTTCAAGCGTTTCTTTAGAGGTTGTATAATTGTATGATCTTGATTTTCATATTTTAGTTATTTTATAGACCTTCGCTAATTGGTGTTATATAATGTATTGATGTGTTTTTATTGTTGCTTATATACAAGTATTCTTCAACATATCATTCGACATACATACATACATACATACATATCGTCACCTTAAATGCAAAATAACGTAACTTTTCATAAGTTTACATGTGAAGGAAAAACGATATAATAGAACCAACACATTTAAAAAAATTGTTTTGGTTATAAATTGGTTATATATTGGTTATGCATTGGTTATATATTCATAATACATTGGTTACATATTGGTTATAAATTGGTTATACACTGGTTATATACTGGTTATATCTGACAGCGGCAGCTACACATACATGTGTGATATGATGTAGTGAATCGTAAGCAATAAAAAACTCAATTTCGATTGTGTTGATGATACTTTCTTTTGCATTTTAGGTGAAGATACATATGTACTCTAAACACCCCATATACATATGTATATATTAGTTTATACATCTAAAAAATTTATTTTTATTTTATAAGAATCACATACAGAAATGCATATATGGTAGAGCACGAATGTCATAAGAACTATAGATATCATCCAAAATTATCGGTACAAATTTCCATGACTTAGGTTCGTTTTTTTCAAAGAATTTCATTTCTAATTCAAAGAGGAAACAAACTTTTTTATACTGTGATTAGCGCTAGTGAGACGTTGAAGTTGGATTTCAGAATATACCAGTATGGAGGCTACTACTCTCTTCTTGTGCAGAATATGTGTGTTAAGTTTTGTACAGATTCAAAGCTCTTAAGTCTAATCAATACTTCCAACGATATTTTTATTCACTTCCGTGACATCATAGTACTTCTATTTACAATGATTTATCTTTGAAATTAGTCTAAGCCAGTTTGCGAATGTCACATGTGTGTTATACATATAGTCATACCATATGTGCCTTATGGTGCTATCATCTAATATATTATATGATATAAAGGTGGCTGCTCACAGTGTACTTCAAATGACCAGCTGCGAAAATGACTTTTAAATAAACTCAATACCACTGGACATAGTCTATCCTCAATATTCAATAGCTCACTTATTTCCTTTTCGCAACTTTTAACAAAACTTCGTGGTTATCGACCACGGATCTGATTTATAATTATTACTCAAGATACAAGTGAATCTTTATAGTGAAAATTTTTGCTTCGAATATAGAATTAGAGATGTAGATGTTTGTCTGCTTGTTGATCAAGTTAGAGATTGATTTCACCGAGACTCAGTTATATTTATAGCATTTTTTTCGTTTAAATATGTATCTACAAGTAGTCAGAGACATATAATGTATATCCTCTTTTTTCTGGAGTTTAATTGTAGGGTGCTGTGTGCTCCAGCTAGTCCATCTGCTTCATAGTTAGCAGCAATATCACTATATACTCAAACCCAGTACAAGTACATCGTGGAATAGGATGATAGATTCACTAAGAGATCATGGCGTTCTTTCATAATCGTTTACGGAAACCTCTAAGAGACTTTGGTGATTTCAAAGCTGCTTCACCTTCTATATATGTAAATGTATTCCTAGTTGTAAGTACATTCCATATCAGAACAGGAAGTACTTCATTAATTGCTGTGAAGTAATCTCTGCTTGAAAGACACTGTAGTGGATTACTAGACGGAAGGCAATACTGATAATTAATTTTGCTGAAAAGGCGCCACCTCCCACTAGATTATCTAGCTGGAACTATCTGCATATTCCTGCGTTCCTGACCAACTCACCGCTTTCCTACACTTCTCTGTAAGGCAAAGCATCATTTGAGACCGGATGTAAGTACAATTTTATAGTGTTTCGAAAATCCGTGATATTGAGTAAAAACGAAGCTTGATAAGTATTTTAGGGTATCCTTTTATATTAAAAATCCTTTCGTCTTGAGTCTAAGAACTGATTCTGCCTTTTAAGCGCAAAAATATCTTAAAAAAATGTAAATTGCGCTTACTATACACTTGTCTGTAAGGTTTAAAAATCATATTAAAAGGTAGTGACTTATTATCACATATTAGAAATCAAAACGTTTTCAAATACCAAAAATATCAAAGAATTTATATGGAGCGATCTTCTGAAATTCGAATGTTTAAGGTAAACTGAAACTTCAGGGTAAAGGAAGCACATACATAATATATATTATTGCTTAATGAGCCGCTAGTTGAGCTATAACTTAATTGACATATCAGTATGGTTTTTATGTGAAAAGTTAACTCTAAAATGAGCGCGTAAAATACTAAGATTACAAATATTAATAAAAAAGTATACAGTGTAATCCATTTATAATGGACTCGCTTAAGATGGAAACTCTGTTATTATGTACCTCTTTGTCAAGTCCCAGTTCAAACATATGTAAAAAACTCGGTTAAAATAGACTCGGTTATAATGGACTCCGGTTATAATAGACAATAAAATCGGATTTTGTCCATTATAACCGAAGGTTTCAAAATCAAATTTCAAAACAAAGTTGGCAATCAGTTGGCAATAAGCAAAATTTTGTACTTCCCCGAATTCGATTAAGAAACACAATCAGTCTCTGCAGCAGAAAATATTCATTTTTTCTTGGAAATAAGTCAAAGAAGGCAAACAACTTCTGCGGTGGGCTAAAAGCTATAATCGAAATTGAAGGAGGAACTTCCCAAGCTGACATTTGCTTGAACAAAAACCTAAAAAAACAGACTGTTTCGAGCATATGGATTAATCGGGAAAAAATTAATAATGATTGGAAAGTCAACGACAAGAGAAAAAAATAAGATTTGCGACACATCCTCAAGTTGATGAATTACTGTTTAAATGGTTTCAGCAGAAAAGGGCCAATAATTGTCCAGTAAGTGGTCCAATGCTAATGATGAAAGCCAATGAATTCGGAGAAGCTGTCGGTGCTAATTTTAAATGCAGTTCCGGATGGCTAGACAGATTTAAAAAGAGGCATAATATTTGCTTCGGCAAAATTTGTGGTGAATCGGCTTCTGTGGACCAAAGTGTTACAAATGACTGGCTATTACAAACCTGGCCTACAATAAGTAACAACTATTCCATGGACAACATTTTTAACGTGGACGAAACGGGAATTTTCTATAAGATGCTGCCTGACAAAACACATAAGATCAAAGGTGAAACATACAGTGGTGGAAAAATTTCTAAAGAAGAATAACTGCCATGATTTGTGCTAATGCATCGGGCACGGTAAAACGGAAATTATTGGTTATTGGTAAGTTTTAAATACGATTTAATACAATCCGCTGTTTCTGCACAATGCCTGCTTTCAGGAAAATATAGCAACCCCAGATGCTTTAAAAACGTTAAAACGTTGCCGGTAGATTATTGTGCTAACAACAAATCCTGGATGACTTCTCAGACCTTTACTGACTATTTAAAGAAATGGGATTGTGAACTTATAAAAGCCAAGACTAAAATTTTGATATTAGTAGATAATTGCCCTGCTCATCCTCAAGTTTATCTTCACAACATTAAACCACATTTTCTTCCGCCTAATACTACATCGGTTCTTCAGCCTATGGATCAAGGCGTCATTAATAGCTTGAAACAATCTTATAGAAAGCAGCTTCTGATGAAAATTATGGACCTTCTTGAAGAAGCAAACCCGACAAAAGCTGTGAGTCTTTTAGATGCTGTCAATATGTTAAGTGTTGCATGGGAAAGTGTCTCTAAGGAAACCATACTAAACTGTTTTCGACATGCTGGTCTGGTAAAAGACATTCCTGATGGATTAGATTTCGCCCCGGAGGACGATGAACCTTTAAGCAAAATTATCGAAATTAATAACGTAGTGGTTTTAAGCAAGTTTGATGAATATTCAAGGATTGATGAGAATATAGGCACAGAAAAACACTCAGACAATGACTTAATTCAAGACTTTCTGCATGAGCTGCTTGAAGAAGACTCCGGTGATGAAGATTTAGCACAGCCCGAAACTATAACAAAAATAGAAGACGCTACGAATTATTCTAGGAAACTGAAGCTATATTTTCAACAAAAAGAGAATAGTTCAGATGCAATCAATTTGATCAATAAACTCGAAGTCAAACCACAAAGAGATTTTGCCAATAAGGCATTCACCCAAAAGAAAATCACTGACTTTTTTCAAAAGACTTAATTAAACTTATTATTTCCTTAATTTTGTATTTTTATTCATAAACTTTATTGCTTTAATAAAAAAACATATTGAATTTACTTTTTGAGTAAAAAATTTTATATTCTGATTAGATGGACACTCGGTTATAATGGACAATTTGACATGGTCCCGTGGAGTCCATTATAACCGGATTACACTGTAATAGCTTTGCTTTAAAAAAATACAAAAATATAGCCCGATTAAAAAGTATGAATTATATTATATATTTTCCCTTATAGTTATAACACCATCAGTATGACACCATTTAGTTGCGTGTACGCCCTGGCTGTCCAACTTTTATGTTTGACTTTAGGTTGCGTATACGCCATGGCAGCTTATTTTTTATTTTTAATACACACGATTGCTCGTACACTTTATAAATTTGACAATATTTTACACAAACGCACATAAGTGTAACTACAGTCTGTCATAAATACCATATACGTATCTATCACATTTTCACTATTTTGAAGTGATTTCCTTACAATTTTCACTGTCATTGAATGTCATGGAATATCAGCATACAAAAAGTGTGATGCTTGCTTGTTTTTTCAGTAAAAAAAAATCTTTAATGCACAATCCTATATCTTTGTGTTCAAAAAATTCACTTTCATTGTTTTTGAATTGAAATATTTTTGTAAGCAGCTGCCGCAAGAGCGCAGTTGCTCAGCGATTTTTTAACTTTGAAAAATTTTTGTGTATTTTTTCACTTCATAATCGTTTAATGCCTGCGCATTCGCTAAAAACGTATGAAGTTGTAAGAGTTTTTGTGCTTTTCTTAACTGGTTCACTAAATCTATATGTATTTTCCCCACATCATGATTGAATTTTTGAACATTCATGTCTGTTATATAAATAAAGAGAAAAGAAAAAAACAATAACAACTAATTATTATCTGCTACTAAGCTTCAAAAATGCTAATCACAAATCAAATTACTCGTTCTCTATTTCTTTTCTGTGTTTTTTTCTGCGCGTTGTTTATACTACAACAATAAAAAAAACTAATAAAATATAAATAAAAAAATATTTATTACAAATACACATATTATATATAAAAATAAATTAAACGTTACAACAATTATGTTAAATATTTGTGTTACACAAACAACAACAACAACAAAAATGTATAAAAAATATTTATTTTCGAAAAAAAAATAATTTATTGTCGTGTGGCTTTATCGTTGATTATATTTTCGTAGAGTGAGTATAACTGCAGTTCATATTTATTTAAGAAACTAATTTTTATTTTATAAAATTTTTAATTTTCTTTTTCTTTACTTGCTTTGAACGCCTTATTTCGTGAGTTCTTATGTTCGTTGGCTTTTTTTATACGAAAAAAATGCGCTATAAATTATTTGTATGTATGTATATATTTCGCACATTCGCATTCGTGTATAGTGTCCAATTTGAGCGAAGACTCTTACGATTATGTTTTTGGTGGTCGACGTAAGACCCCGCCTGCAACAAGAACAACAACTACACTCAAGCTGACCTCACCGCCAGTACGCCTGCGACCAGAAGGTGAGTAATTTTCAGACGAAAAATTCTGTTATATGCTACATAAAATATATGTATAATAAGGGTATTCACTATGAAAATAAAATTTATTAAGATTTTTTAGTAATCGAAGTGGAAAAATTTGTTTTAGATAGAATTGTTTTTAAACTAACAAGAATTTTTGCTGCAAAATATTATATGTTGGTTCCCCTGGAAATACTTATTTTCCCCCGAACTTTATATGTAGCTAATACCATCATTGGATCGTCCAATTTATTTATAGTTGGCAACTTTATTGAAGTATATAACAGTTACAAATATTACTTAAATCCGTTAAATCTGTTGCCGATAATTCACTTTGTTCATTTCATATGCTAAAAATGTACAAAAATAAATAAATAGATGGCAATCCTTGTTAAAAATATTTTCAATCGTACATTTTGCTTAACCTCTCTATTTTGATTTCCTTAACTTAATTATTGGTTTAATTTTCGAGCTGCCTAAAATAAAGTTTGTAACAGGTGGCAACATTTTCCAATAATTTTGTTAAGCTAAGATTTTCTGCAGCTTCACACCCTCATTAAAAAGGCGCTTTGTCTTGTTACTTTTGAAAATAGTTGCAACCTTGTATGAGAATTCCCAATATATAAAGTTTTCAAATAGCTGGTAACTCTTTAATATTCCTCCGTTGTTATTTTCTTCAATTCGACGACGTACAATGCAAAAACAAACAAAGAAAAATTGGTTTCATATATTTAAACAATATAACTGTTAACGCTTTAAGTCCTTGTATTGTAATATTTTTATAAAAAATCTTCCAAACAAATACAATTTTCAAATAGGTGGCAACTTATTAAATTAAAAAATAATAATTTTTAAATGTGTATTTGAATTAAACAATATACTTGAAATTAATCTTAAAAAAGTGGCAACCCTTTAAAATTGTTCAATTGTTAGTACTATGAGGCCTATTCTGAACTATTCAAAGAATTGATTTCACATACATAATTCAAAATTTGTTTCAATTAGAACTTTGAAAGGGTGGCAACCCTGATAACAATTTAATAAAATATCTTTCCTGAACTCTTAAATCTTAAAACAAATATTGCAATTTTCGTATAATTCAAAAATTTGCTTAAATAAAATATTCAAAAGGGTGGCAACCTTAAAAAAAAATTAATAAAATTCCTTTATTAAACTCTTTTAAATTTTGAATACTTAAAATTGTTTCCATACCTTTAAAAACCATATTTCAATTCCAAACTTGAAACAGGTGGCAACCCTAGTCGAAAGTATTTTCAAATGTCTGTTCTAAGCTCGTTCAAGTTTAAAGTTAATATTTAGGTATTTCTATACAAATACTGTTTTAAAACAGGTGGCAACACTTTAATTTTTTTCAGCTACTTTTTCTCTCAATTTCTCACCGACCACCATTAAAAAGTTAATACCGCCTTTACTGTTGATGACAGTTTACTTTGTACTATGGAGTCAAAGGAATTGCACTTTAAAAATATGAAAAAAATTAAAACACATAGATTTTTGAAAAAATGCGGTTCGTTAGGCAAAATGCGAAAATATGGCATTCCTTGTACTTCAAGTTCTTTTATACTTTCATTAAAGCACTTTTAAATTTATTCACGCCGTACCTGTATATTTACTTTACAAACAGAAAACTTTATTCTCAAATAAATGTTTACACAGTGAATACCCTTTTGAAATATATAATAAAACATATAACACATTGATGTATAGCCATCTCACACTCTCATAGTTATAAAACTCCGTCTATTAACAAATGAGTTTTCATTAAACTAATTGCCATACTCAACCATCCTTTAAATCTTATCTACATACAAGTATCCTCACACACACACACAGACACACAGATGAAGTATCATCATTTCCACAACTGATTCATTACATTTTCACACCTACGAACACACTCACACACACAGATGTACTTGTATTATATGTATATAGAATTTACTATGTGTTATCGGCGCATCGCCTTTATCTGTAACTTTACGTCTGTCTTCCATTCGCAGACGCACACCATCGTGGTGGCAACGTAAATAATGGTGGCCGCTTTTATCGTCATTCCTTCAGTTACGCGCCAAAACGCACCCGACACGGCAACAACAGCGAACGCAATGAAAATCGTGAATCACGACTGAGATGTCATGGCGAAGACGAAGCAACACTGCGCCAACTGCTTCTCGAGTATGTACACAAATGAAATCTACTCTCCCTCACCTTTCTATTTGCAATCACTTTTAGTCTCATTCGCATTCTCACATTATTTATACTCGCATTTACTTACGTTCACATATCATTCATGTGTATTTACTGCCGTTCACGTCTGTATATCTAACAGCAATTCATCATCCAGCTTTCATCTCACATGCATTTCGTTTTTTGTTTCGTCGTCTTGTTACTGTAAATAAATATTAATTTTTTATTATTTATTTTTTCAAGTTTTTATATTTGTTTCTTTATTAAAAAAAAAATATGAGAGCAAATGAGCAACAATAAATGCATATTAGATTAGCAGACGAGCTTCTCCTTAAGTTCGCCCTTAGAATATCTGTGATAAATCCAAGCGATCTTATAGATATACTGTCTCCACATAAACAGTCACTGCATAGACGTACAACTATAAGATTGCTTGGAATCAACTCTACGTTAGTGCGTAGCTGGGCTATTTATTTATGGCGAGAAAAGTCAGATAAGTTTAGTTTAAGTTTTTCCCGCCAACTTAGTGAGAAATATAGATCTACTATTGTGTCGTACGAAAGTTATCCTTAGGAGTGAATATTTTAGAAATTTAATTTGAGTCTTGAAACGCAAAAAAAAAAATGAAATTTTAAAATAAAATAAAAAATTTTTAGAGCTAAAATGTCTTTAAATTTTTCTTTACCTAAGACCTTCGTCTATTTCTGGAAATCATCGGTTAGTCTTCGACCGGTACTGTTAGAGAATTAAACATATAATTTCCATCGGCTTCATGGTCCTTGCCACTTTTTACATAGTAAATATTAATTTGTCTATTTTAAACTCGATATTTCGCCGAGTATAAGCGCATAAATATTTATGAGAGCACTACACTGCAATGTTTAGACTGCTTGAATGAACGACAGTCCGAGATTTCTGCACCTCTGCACTGATACTATAAGTTCAATCGATTCTGAAACCTTTTCAAGTCACTTCTCAGAGCACCACCATTAAATATTTTACTCAATTAGAATTTATGAATATATGCTTTACGGCCCACTAGCTTCTCCTCCTTTCTTTTGAAAGCATTGGAGCTAATGGACTCTTACTTCAGGAGTAGCATACTGAGGGGTGAACTGTTAAGGACCCATCATGCCTACAGCAAAGGCATGTCCGGTGATAGTGCTCAGCACGCTATAGTGTCATAACTTCATATGCAACTTGCCGTAGACATCTTTCTCGTCATCGAGGCAGCCTTAAACAATGTGCGGCCGAAGGTGGTGGCTAAAGCACCCGAAAAATTTGAGGTGGAAACGAACCTCAACACCTCATATATAGTATTCTTAGCGACAGAACGGTTGTAGTGGAGTGAGGTAATGCAAAGATATACCGATAGGTTAAGAGGAGCGCCCTTCAGGGTGGAGTAGTTTAGCAACTGCTTTGGAGCCTAATGTTAAGTGATGACAATGTTCTTATAGTAGAAGGACAATTTTTATTCTTGCAGCAATTGTTCTCTTATTTATTGCCTTTCCCTTACTTGTTAGATGAAATTAATGAACCCTCAGTAACAATAAGGGCTATCGGACATCCGTCGAAGAGTGTAACCTAACTTGGTTTGCAACTTGACGAATAGAAGCGGCTTGGTTGTCAAATCAAGTTAAACAAAGTGTTTTTTTTTTACCACGTGGTGTAAGACGTTCCTCTCCCATCAATCGGTGGCTGACGTCATCCTATCATTAAGAAAAAATTCTTACGACTTGTTACTTAGTTTGCCTTATATTGCTGTACGAAAATGGACTTCGCGTGTGCTTAGCAGGCGCTGTTCTACGACCCGCTCTTGTGCGTCTAGAGGATTATTTTGCTCTAGAGCAGAATGCAGTATATCTACTTGTTGCCCATGACAAAGTTTAACTTGTCCCAATCGTAGAGGCTCTTACCAGGCGTTGTTCAATAGACATTCATGCGATAAAGCTAAAAAATCTTCTCAGACCAATTTTGTCAAAGTTGTATAGAAGCGTGTCAAGCGGAAACAACCCAGCACTTTCTCTTCCACTGTCCAGCCTTCGGCGTACCATTAGATAAAGCCGAAACTGAAACTCTCCACAAATTTGTGATAGGCCCAAAGCGATTTGTGCGGATCGTTTTATCTTAAGATCTATCATAACGGAGTTTTAAGTATCGCAACGGACCGGACTGGCGACACTCATTCATACTTCGAACATAATTATAAAAATCACTCCTTATGTGAATGAGAAATTAAGTCAGCTTTGAATAACCTCTTTTGCTTGGTCACTCTTTTTTCGAGAATATACCTAAAGTACCTTGAACATGACTGCCTAAGTTACAAGTAGTTAGTAAGAAAACTTTTTTATATTGACATTCATATGCTTTGAGCATGATTCCAAAAAAACTCACTTCATTTAACATTGAGTGTAATCTCAAAAACAAATTTGCTGAGAATTACTTCTTGAAACGCTATGCCTATGTTGGTCAAATTTCTTTTGTCTTGTCCATCATTTTCTTCGGGAGAAAAATCAAAAAACACTCCTTTCGTTGGATGTGGGAACACTTAGTTTAAAATTCTTCCTTCTGTAATTTTTTTTTTTTTTTTTGAGTTGAATTTTAGGTTCAACTCTCACTCTATTAGCGCATTAAATTCTTTGTCAGTATTTCCCAAATTAATTAATTCTATGGAGCTTATTTCTAGCTTAAGATTGTTTAAAATTGTCTGTTATAAGGAAAAATGTTACTCAAGGTCTAATCTCGAAGTTGTAACATCTGCTGATCTTCAGTTACTAAGCAGGTGAGATGATTCTGAGCAGGAAACTCTCTATCTCATATAAGGGTGGCCATGAAGCGTTGATTTAATTCTATCTAATTCCCGCCGTAAGCTTATAGGGTGGCTTTAAAAGGTTGCTTCACTACTCAATAATTTCAAATTCTTGCGAATTCAACACTCAAAATTGAGATTTTATCGTTGTTACTGAAAATGAGTTCTTGAGCTCTCTCAATCATATTTAAGGCAGCAAAATCTTGGAGCACCGAAAAAGTGAGTTAAAATCACCTGTAAAATACAACTCTGCTATGCTGAAGTGCCATTTGCAATTCTCACTCAAAAATTGCAACCGTGTGCCTCTGCAGCCAATCAAATCGGCGCGGATCATACGAGGCATGCGAGCATTAAATAAGCCTCGGAAGCTTAGCGGAGCATTTCTAATTGAAAAAGTACTCTTTAGCACTTAAAGTATTTAATAATTAAAAGCGAATTATCTACCTAGCAATAATTTAAAGTGGAATTTATTGGATTTGGGTAGTCAGCGTTGGCAGTTGATAAGCATTTGTTATGCTTGTTGTTGTTGTGATTTATTTTCACACAACCGAAATGCAAATGCAATTACTTAACTGCATTTCGCCATTGCCAAACACAAATTACGCGCGCCACACACACACGCACACACATGAGCATATATGTGAAGCGAGTGCAATTCTAATGCGTGACGTAAGCACGTACGTATTACGTATTGCTGCCATTTGTATGGCAAATTATTTGTTTTGTAATTAATTTATGCGACCAGCCAAATTCGATAGCCGCACATACACACACACCGCCAACAACAAAGTGGCATAAAACAAATGCGCCGTTATTTGGTTATTTATTGTGCAATCCAAATAAACTAATAAATATTTTAGTTTTATTCGGTGAAATGCAAAAAACAAAAACAACAAAATAAATGCATTTTTCTAAAACGAGTTCGTACAATATCCAAATGGCTTGCCATTATTTGGATTTTGCACAGCGATTTGCGAAATATTTGCGCCACTGATTAAAATTTGATAGCATTGTCGTGATTAGTTTGGCAACGACAAAGTTGACACTCGCCAATTTGTGGGTCCAACAAATTGGCAGTAACAGAAAGTTGTTTAGCTTAATTCCACTTTGAGAAAAAATTGGAAATATTTTCGAGAGTTAATAATGCAATGTTTTCGTTTAATGCCAAATGCAGTTAAATTTGAATGAGTAAGCGAGTATTATTCACCATGGAACATAAAGTGAGAGCAGCGCTTCTTTAATTGCCTTTTAAAATGACGGCTCATAAACTTGCTCATAGTGAGCTAAGTAGCATCATAAAAAATATTTTTATATTGTCTGAACTATGTTGAGTATCCTTCAGAACTAAACTTGGGTTAATATGTTCAGCATGTCTGGTCGATGGCAGACAATTCAAACTCTGCCTGCCATCGTTCTGGGTAAATTTATGGTATATTCTAAAAATATGAAGCTAAAAGGTCGAGCGATCTCATTTGGACAGCTTATTACGTTGGTCCGTTTTGTTTACCCAAAATTAAAAACTGATATTCACTCTCATACCTCATCACATTATTTTATATCCCTGAGCTTCTCGTTACGCTCATCGTTTATTGTTGAAAGAAGTAGTCTAAGAAAACTTATCTGAAAATTGTAAAACAAAAATATTCTTTAATCTATAAATAAATGTTAATTTTGTCCAACAATTCAAAGGAATACTCTCTGAGAGAAAATTGCAACATTCTCCTTCAAGCATAAAAAAGGATAAGCTTTCATCCCTCTGCATTTAACACAAAATTACTAAGCGACAAGTTTCTTCCTTCGATTTGAAAAAAAAATAAGTCTCGGTAGTGAAAAAATTTAGATTTGTTTTTCAAAACTTCATTTGATCTTCAAAATAATAATAATGGAAATATATGGCTATATTCTCAACATGATAAGAGGCAACACTATTCTGGAGAAGTTATTATGTAGCAAGTGGATCAACTTGGTCATTACAATTATCTAGGAAATTAGTATGGTAACGTCATCTAATATAAGAAGATTAAATAACAGTATCTATAGTAATACTAACCACTGAAATTATTTTCGACTATGCCATCTGATAAGCAGAACTACATATATACATATATATATAACCTCTTTACAAAAAAGCTAAAAGCTCTTTACAAAAAAAATATATATTTTTATACAGCCAGGAACGATCATCATTGTAAAAGCTTAACTGACTCTAAAAGCTCTTGATAACACTTATCTGTTTTAAAAACCGCAAGCATTATATCAGTGAAACCTACTCATATGCTGTAAAAGCATTAAACTCAACCGGCCCTAAAAGCTCGTCGTAAAACTCATTTGTTTTAAAAGCCTTAAGGGTCATATCAGCGAACCTACTCATCCGCTATAAAAGCTAAACCGAACCTAAAAGCTCTTTGCAAAACTCATTTGTTTAACAACTGGGTCTTATTAGCAAAACTTACTTGTACGCTCTAAAAGCTTTAAAGTAAAATCGGCACTAAAAGGTCGTCTTAAAACTTATTTATATTAAAAGCCGTATGGATCATATCAGCGAAACATACTCATCCACTGTAAAAACTTTAAAGCTAAACTGGTTCCAAAAGCTCTTCTCAAAACTCATCTGTTTAAAAAACTTTAAGGGTTATATCGGCGAAACCTGCTCATACGCTGTAAAAGCATTAAAGCTAAACCGGCCTTAAAAGCTCTTCACTCCCCTCATCTGTCATAAAAACATTAAAGGTTATACCAACGAAAAATACTATGTCTCTAGTTGAGATGAGAATATTTACATATACATACTTTGTGACTGAGTAACTCCTTCAGGACTCTCTTTGTTTTAAATTTTGCCACTTGAGCTTAGATCTAAACTTTGTATAATATTATCTACATAACTGTAAGTCCAGAAAACTGTTTATAATACTTCTACTTCGATGAGATCAGACTAAAGTAACATAATTTTCTAAACGTAGTTCCAAGAACTTTTCTCTAGCCAAATAGGTGATAGGTGAGCAGCCATGAGAAGCATTACGTGTGACATATACATATATTTATTATAAACTTTAAGAGCTTTCGGAATTAAAATCACGAGATCAGACTATAGAAGGGACATTATCCAACTGAAAACTTTTCTATGAGAGGCAAATTCAAAAAGCTTATATTAGGTTTGACAAATGTATCATGAATGCTTAAAGCTTTCTGCCCTGATTTAAAAACTTCTAGCTAGTCTCATACGTTGATTTAAGTTTATATACAAATGTGTATGAAGTGGAGATCATAAATATGATTTTGTAATTAAGGGTCTAAAAAATAAGTGTTGAGATAAATGAAGGTGTGAAAGTTTTTAGATAAAAATGGTGTTAGGTGAATACCAAAAGCTCTCACTGTGCTTCATGCCAATATAATGAATTGATTCACAACTATTTTTATGCTCATTATTTTTATAAATATTTTTCACACTATTTTTATTTAATATTTTCTATCATTTTTTATTATTTTGTTTTGTTTGTTCATTATTTATACTTTTTATTGTTGCATAACCTATTTTGATTGAAAGAAAATTTATTTTTTTCTTCATGCTTCATACATAAATCCATCCGACAGTTCTGCTCATTTTTATAGTAGTTATGGAAATGTGTATATGCAATTCACCAATACTAACTGACGCGTCACGTTTATAATTAAAATGCAATCATTATAATACAGTTATTTTTTTGTATTTCTCTTCCTCCATTCATCGTGTGTTTTTCATCTCTTTCTCACTCTCTATTTAACGCCTATTTAAATATAACCGTATATAATGCGCCCGTCCAACAATTCGTCCACGTCTTGTTTTTTTGTGACTCACCCCCCACCCAACTGAACTACGGCCCGACGTCGTCGCGCGGCAACAGAATTGTGCACTAACTGAGCAGATTATGTTAATTTAAGTGCACCCTCAATATGTCAATTACAATTATCATTGCCAGCATTCAAATTAGCATTAACAATAATAATTAGTACAGCAGAACAGTAGAGAGAAAACAGAAACGGTAAATACGAAGTAAAAATTAAACGAAAGCAAGATCACGAAAAGAACAGTAAGTGAGGAGCGCTTTGAAAACGGCGACCTAACGGTGTATTAACGCGCTAGCAGTGAAGACTAGTCTGTTCAGTTGAAGTTTGTTACGATTCTGTAGCGTATTGTTGTTATTGTTTTGGCCCGCTAGAGCCGAAGCCGAAAAGTTGCGGCGCAACGCGGTCCACCAGTTGTAGGGCAACAAAGACATTCACCAACAACAAGCGGCGAGAAAACAAAAAACAAGAAAAGTTGTATATTGAAATAAATAAAAGAAAAAGGTTAAAACAGCAACAGAAACAGAAATGAAACACAACAGAATATTCCAGCAGCTTAATTTGAAAACCTAAATCGCCAAACTTTTAGCGCAAAAATCGAAAACTTTAACGAATATTTGTAGCAAAACGCATAAGCTAACGGAATTTGAAGCAATTGGCTAAAAATTAAAAAAGAAAAACTACAAAAAAAAACTAAAAACAAATCAAGTATTAACACTAGTCAACCAAATACTAAAATAAGTTGTAAGCACATCAAAGTAGCTCCTAAAAACGTTTTAACCCAATACTCGTAACATAATCCTAAGCGTAAACGTAAGACTTAGCGTAATAAACTAGCAGCATTGTTTCGGTAGTACTCTCTTCTCCTCCTCGCAAGTGTCACCCTCCTGCCAAAGCAACAAAATGATGATGGACACAATGCCACCCAGGTATAAATATTTTTTAGATATAGTACTTGCCTTTATTTTTGATATACTCGTATGTTTCAAAAAAAAAAAAAAAACAACTAACATTTATGGTATTTATATTATTTCGAGAAGTGTTGTCTTTATCACCTGAGTGTTGGTCTTTAATTTTTGTACAAATTTGCGTAAAATAATAAAAATATTGAATATTGTCTATAAGCAAAATGCTTTTGTTGTATTTTGTTTTTTGTAAGTAATTCTTTTTTTTTTAAATTTTTTTATATATACACACATATGTATTTATTTATTTTAAAGTGTTGTGCTCGAGCAAGTGGCTTTGTTATGTTAAAATCTTCCAATGAATGGCATCACGAAGTGACAAAAAGTTATGCTCTCGATTCGTCAAATTCGAAGCTATAAAAATTTGGAAAAAGAGATTTCGCAACCATAATCTATGAGATGAAGGCTTGAAGCGCCATAGAGCTGAAATTTTACTTTTTACAGAGCATATTTTCTTAGCTGGTATAATTCAAAGTCAGCTGATAATAGAATTATTAATCAAAAATTTCAAAAGCTATCCTCTGGTAGTAGTTAGAGAAGGTAAGACAGGGAAGCCGCCATAAGTCCTGAAGATTATTTGGAGGTTATTTAGTTAGTAACACAAATTTGATGTCTCCTTAATAGTATCTAAAAGAAGAACTAGAAAACTCTCTGTAGTGCTTCGTAAGTAGATCTAAGGACACCGGCATGTAAATGAAATAAAAATTTTATATCATGCCAGCCTTTTTGCGTACGGAATACACGCTTGATATCAATCTGAATAACTACGAGCCTACTTTCTATCATCAACGTCATTATAGAGATGTCAAAATTTTTGGTTATGGCAATGTTAGAGTTGCAGCAGTTTGGCAAAACGACACAAGAAATTTCGGGTTTAACCGATTAACTTCAGTTTTAACTGACAACTCGAGTTTAACGAAATAACTCGACTTTAACCATACAACTCGACTCGTGATACAACAAGAATTTTGCAAGACTTCTTAAGTTTAACTAGACAACTCGAGTTGAACGAGACAACTCGAGTCTATCGAAATACCTCGAGTTTAATCAGACAACTCGACTTTATTAATACAACACTAGTTTAATAAGAATTCTTAAGTTCAACGAGTCTACTCTAGTTTAATAAAATAACTCCAGATTAACCAGACATTTCAAGCTTAACGAGAAAAAATCGTGTTTAATGATCTCTTCATCCACAAAAGTTTTTATACTTTTGCAACATGATGACAGTATGAAAATGATCAGAATAACGAGACGAGTTAAAACCCATTCAAAGTGAGTTGAATTGGATCAATGCTTCCCAGAAACCCCATATATCTGATATAAGGATTTTTGAACTGCCCTGATTTTATGCTGAATATATCGGCCAAACTTTGATCTCAATAAAAATTAGAGAGCATGTTTTACTCATAACAGTATATCTTTGTGCCTAAAAGAGGCGAAATTGGTGAGAACTAGCCACCTTATAACTAATATCAAGATTTTCGAACCTCCGGCTGACTTGACTCCATATGCCAAACATGTCGGTCAGCGTATGAGCTATATATAGTACATGTACAGGATTTGTCCGGAAAGTAATAGGACTGAGTCGATTTAAAAAAATTTATGGAATCAATCCTTACAATTCTTTAAACAATTTCAAAGTAGGCTCCCTCTGCGTCGATGCGCGATTTCCAAGCATTGTAGGCGTCACGGAAAGCATACTCCGGAATAGCCTTGAGAACTGACGTGCATGCTGCTTGAATCTCCTATGTCGTCTCAAACTGTTTGCCTTTCATCGGCCTTTCCAGGCAAGGATATGAAAAAATTCCGGCGGGGAGGCATCTTCAGGCTGTAGGGCGGTTGCGGAAGCGTTGGGATGCCAGCCTTAGTTAGGTAGCCCCAAAAGATGCGGTGCAAGTCGGAGCGTTGTGCAATTTCCAACCGGCTGCGATGTCTTGTTGGACCCGATTGACCCTTCGTTTCAGTCTCTTGAGGACTTCCACGTAAAACTTGCCGTTGGCGGCTTGTCCAGAAGGAACAAATATATGGTGGACGATGCCTTTGATGTCAAAAAAGACAATGAGCATCGTTTTCACTTTGAATTTCCTCATTCCCTTTTTTGGTCGAGGAGACGTCAAAAAGGCCTGGTGCCACCGAAACACAACACTTCTTGCTAAAGCAACATTTGGATAATATTCGGTTGCACCCGAACTTTGCCATTTTTTACTTGTTTGACTTGTCTTTTAAAACATGAGCCTTTATGAAAAAGTGCTGGTAAAATACTGAATCTATTAGTCCAATCTACACTAATTACCTAGCGTTAAAGCTTTATTTACTAGATTCTTATGAGTTTCATCAGATCATTTGCTTCAAAATGCTGTGGTTCCCAGCATGTTGTGGTTCCCAGCATGAGATATTAAGATAGATATAGCGACTCTTTACATCTATTTATAGTGTCTCTTTTAATATATTGTTCGTTCAAATGGATTAAGAAATTAAAATATTATTAAGATTTAGATCAATTGCGAACTCTCCAATGATTTAATCTTGCAGCAATCTGGGGACGATAAGATTTTATTGTGAAGAACTCAGTTTGAAGTGGACTCAAAAAAAATCCTTCGTTGCTAGTCGAAAGAACCTATAATTTTTGTTGCGAACTCCACATAAATTCAGAATTATTAAGTCTCCAAACGACAATTTTTGCAAAGCGTCTAAAGTTAGAGTTAGTGCTTACCTTTCAGTTTTTTAGTATGGAGATAAAAATCAGTGCCACTTAGCATAACAAATGTTTACAAAAAATAATAATTTAATATCTTTTAGTTATTTGATTACCATATTTTTCAACCTCTTACTTGTGCGCAACACTTTAAAATGAATTCACTGTTTGTAAAAAATTCCCAACAAAAAGTCATACAGTTGCTTTGCAAACCTTTTTTGTAATTGTTTGTCTAGCTTAAATATTCCGATTGTCATTTAATATTTTTGTTTTTTTTTCACCATTCACAAAATACATCTTTAATTGTTATTGCACACCGTTGTATTTGTGCCTTAACATCACTGTTTCATTCAACCGATCACTCACTATTCGTATTTGTTCCATTTCCATGTATTTAACCATATTTGTATTGTTGTATTCTCGCCATATTTACATATATATATATATATACATACTTACATCTGTACCGTTTTACTACATATTTGTACATCAACTATCTACTCTCTCACAAAACAAACACAAAGTGGAATGGTTCTAACACCACTCAATGAGTATGAATAATTTTTTAACAATTTTGAAATTAACTTTTCCTCCTTTTTCACATAAAACTTAAGATTTAAAAAAAATATATACATTTTGCAAGCTATTAACTCTTTTCTCTACTCTTTACGTCTCTCTTTCTCTCTCATGCACTTAGTTAAATACTTTTGGCTTTCTGATATATAGTTTTGATAACTGCTTTGAAAATAAAACTCTCTAGAATTTTTCCCTCTTTATATCTAAAAATTAAAAATATTTTTTCATAAGTTTAAATATGACGAACTTGCACTCACCGCACAACTTTACTGTAGTTATATCGTATTATTATATATTTTTATAAAGAAATAAGAGTCTATAGATGTATGTTCTCTTTTATCACTTATTTTTAGGGTTAAAATACATAATACTGCATTGAGGTAGAGCTGAGTTTTGAAAATATTATATAGGTTTCATTATCTTATTATAAAAAAAAAATAAAATTAAATAAAATAAAAGGAGAGCGCATGCACTCTCTACGAATCAATGACTTTTATTGTTGCTGCCTTTCCACCTTTGAGAATGATTACTACATGTATACATTTTCTTTTGAAGTATACAAAAATAGTTTCCTTATAAAGTGCTCATGAAAATATGATCCCAAAATCAATAAATTATTTGGTTTTACGCTTGAAGATCTATTTTATGTCAGGCCAACATACTTTGGAAACCTCATACTTTGTAGAACTTAGATTGTAACGTGTAATGAAATATCTCTAATTGATACTGCTGCTGAATTTTATCTTAAAAACTAACGGTAAGCACCGTATTGTCCCTTTAATGTAACTTAGCAAATAGGAAATTAGAAAACGCTGTTCGAAACAGAGACATCTTATTCAAGAACATGCAGAGCGACTTCCGCAGACAGACCGCTTTTATTCTTATATTATATTTATAATATAATAATATATATATATTTATAATATAACCCTTTTCGGTTGCGGATTTCAACAAAAAATACTTTAGATGTAATCTGCAGATAGTCGATTGGGACTCTGAATAGCTTTCCACGCATGCTTACACTCAGCCAAAAAGAAGTGCTTAATGAACAGCATATTTTAGAGCATAATTTTTTCTAGATATCCAGTTGAAATAGAAGATAATAGTCAAATAAAGACACATTCAGCAAAAGCAACTTCATACTATTTATTTTCTAAATGTAAACCAACGTAACAAAAAAAACATCAAAAAAAATCGAAAATCGCTGTTAGATATAATAACCAATATATGACCATTTGATAACCAAAACTCAAATTTTGTCCCAATATGAAAGTATGATAATCAATATATATCCAATTTATAGCCAAAACTCAAATTTTGTTTCAAAAGAGTGGTTTTTATAACAACGTTTTTTCTTCACCTGTTAACTTATAAAAGTGATGTTATGTTAATTTACATTTTAGGTGGCGATATGCATTCTCCCATAACACTAATAACCTCTTTACATGCCATTAACTCAACGAATGCATCATACTATAAGAAATAAACAAGAATAAAATTATGTCATACTGTTAAGTCCTTTCTCACAGAAATGAAGATAGGGTCTTTATAGGACCCACCAAACCATTACAGCAGCTGGATGGTGACAATTTGAAAACCTGGGAATAACATTTTATACGCTTTTGGCAGTTTGGCATGGATTTTGTCGTATTGCTTATTAAAAACTGTTTTAACAGTGATTATTATTTCAACCGGATTCGGATAATTTTCTGCCCATTAATCCCTTGCATTTGTTGAGCCTTATTTGTTTCCAAGCACGTTGTCGTAAGATAACCACTTAACCGACCGTAGGCTCTCATGTGGAGATCATATCGAATAAGTCTTGATATTGATCAAGTCTATATATCCACTTCCATGACATAATATTCTGTTTTCGGAGCAGATTTCTGCTAATTCATTCATGAACTGTTTTTATGACTGAAATGTTACAAGCCAAACAAAGATAACTACTTCTATTTCTGTCATCAACTGTAGACATTTAGGAAAATCATTGAATAGTGTGGCAAGCAAACATTCTCGAAGAACTAAATTTTTTGAGAAGCTTTTGTAAAGCATTCACCACAATACGATCTGTTTAGCTCCCCACTAAATTATTATTAAACGAAAGCAATCAATGAACTGATTATTATTGCAAGTTTTTGCGGGTTTGTCATTGCTAGCCATGTCAGTCTTTATATAAGTTGACTAGTCTCTCAGTTTTAAGATATGTTAGGTTAGTCTGGTAAGCGAATGAGGCACGCATCGACCAGTTTTGGTCCCATGCGAAACCAGATGGAGTTCAGTTACTGGGTAAATGAGGAGAACTCATCCTTTAGGATGCGCATGGCGCCAATTTCCATAGACACTATCGACATCTCTTTCAGTGTATCATACCGTGGGGACCCCAGATGCTTACAGCGTAGTCTTGCCAAAGCGGGGCAAGTGCACAAGAGATGATCCATTGCTTCCCTGGTGCTTTACTCTAGACATGCAGTCTACACGATCTGTCAGCCTCTTTCTACGGGTGTGTGTCGACACCAGACTGGGACCATTTAGTACATCGATCACGTTCCTACCGTCTTTAGGATATAATGTATATCCAAAAATGTTGATGCGTTCTTTTCCACCTAAGGAACTGCTCATTTGCCGGAACCGTTCATATCGGACTACTATAAGATATAGCTGCCCTACAAAGCGACCGATCAAAATCGTGTAGAGATATTTTCATAGACTTTAGAAAGAGTGATTTTCTAAGGCAATAATGCAATCGACAAAGATATTATGCTGATCGGACTACAAGAGCTGCCACGCAAACCGAACGATCGATCTCAAAAGCCTGTATGGATAACCTTGTCATTTAGCGATATAACTTCAAAAAACTTGACTTAGATTTTTGCTCAAAGCATCAGTATAATCTCCGAGCATTTTCATTTTCTTCTTAAACATAGACATACATCACCTCAAGGCTCTTTTCCCTATTTTTCTTAAGCAATTAGTTTTCTTTAATATTAAAATTAATACAGTTAAATCTTTCTTAGTGGATCTGTATAAAATACTCTTTGAAAGAAAACAAAAGACGTATTAAACTTCATTTTTTTCAGCAATAAAATGAATTGCAGAAATTATGCCAACTCTCTTCCTTTTTCATGCATTTGATACAAAAATTAATACTAAATATAAAATGCTGCCATTTACATTTTTATTGACCTTGAAAATATTCTAATTATATATACATATGCACATATATCTTTATGATCAACGCTTACATAAAATCAAACTGGTTCAACTGAATTCCTTATTCTTAAAGCACATTTGCATTTCGAACACCGCAATTTCCAACTAAGTGCTATGGGAACACTGTATATAGTATATGTATTTCTAATCCACATCTTTAGCGTTACTAAGTCGGTGCTACGCCACGCCCATATAACCTGTTGTGCATTTGGCGAAGTAAACAAAAGCATTTATTTGCTTAATTTCTCAAAGTGCGTGTTTATTTCGCATTAGCGTCACTTCAAAGCAGACGCTCATTTATTGCGGTTAGACTGCCAAAGAAAAAAGCACAACAACAAAAGCAATGAATTCAACCACAAAACACAACACACACCATACAACAACCGGCAAATGGTCAAAGCGGAATAAAAAAGCGTAGTTTATTATCATTACATTAAAACAACAATAACAAAGTGACCAATGGAAGTTACTAACAACAACAATTAACGCGTTGTAGTATTGAGTAACGCGAAAGAAAAATAAAAAGCAAATACAACACTGTCAGTGTTCATTAGCAACAGCATTAAGAGCAATTGCAAAGCTGGTAATAATGTGCATACATACACACCTATAAATTTTATTTCAATTATTTGTATGGTATGTGGTTGTGATTATTAGGGTGCTGCTTAAATATTAAACGTGCATTTTTTTTAATTACTTCGTGATTTTTGTATTTTTCTGACTTGACAATATATTATATTATATTGAATTCTTGACAATATATTACATTTTTTTAGTATTTTTGAAGGAAATTGGCCGCACCCTAATCGACTATGCACGTAGAGAATTTTTTTTACTCAACCTCAGCGGTGTCGTTCCGCTCGAGGTTTCTAAAATCTGCTGTTAACATTTTTTTGTATAGCAAGTACCACCCTAATGAATTTTTTTGTCACATCCTGCACTACAATACTGCCAGTGTGGCTCAAATTTATGAAAATTTCTTTGAAAAAAAGCCACACCTTAAGTATCACCCTAATACCCATTTACATATTACTTATGTATGTACGTATTGTTTTTGTGAAAGCAAAAGTATCTGTCGTAAATTGTTTTCAGCATATCAAGTGCCACCCTAATAAAAATAAAACTTTTTTCTCACATCCTGCAATATACAGTGTCGATGTACATACATGTTCAGACTTACAAAAATTACTTTAAAAAATTTCTCATATCTAAAGTACCACCCTAATACACATATGTATGTATACATATTATTAAAACCAATTTTGTATCTTTTTATGTACATACATATCACTTCTATGAAAGCAGCAGCATCTGTCTTAAACTTTGTTTCCTTAATATTCAGTGTCACCCTAATAAAAATTACCAAAAAAATTTATCGCATCCTGTACTAAAACAGTGCCTTTGCAGTTCAGTTTTAAATGAAAATTACTTTTAAAAAATATTTCACATCTTAAGTACCACCCTAATACACATTTATATATACTCATAAGAACACTTCTGTATGTATCACTTTTATGAAAGCAACACCTTTCTGCATGTTATTATTATTATAACGCCTTAATATATTTATTTCGATAATAAGCCTTTGTGTGTTTGTTGTTGTATTATGTATTTTTAGCTTTTTTACAACACTATCTTTGTCTATAATATGTAAACAATTAAATATAAAAAAACATATATGTGTGTTAATCCAACTTGTTCACCGACAACCACACCAACGCAGCGCCAGTTTCGTGCCAAACCAACTTCACACTACAGTAAACAAACCCACCACCCGACATATGTATATTTTCATTCTATATACACATCAGTCAGCAAACAAAACTATGAAAAAAATCATAAATATATTTTTTATAGCTAAAAAAATAACAACTAATGCATTTTATAACTCCCACTATGTGTCACCATACCTGTGTTCCATGTCACCACATCCAACCTAACACATATCCACCACACTAGCATACCATTTGTACTCTTGACCCCATCTCCCCTCTCATCTGAATCGTGCTTATATTCGTACCGTTACATTTGTGCAGCGCTTATGTGCTGTCATCCCATTCAATGGCCTATTCAAAATTATGAAATTTCGACACAAAATAACTGTTTATTTCGAAATTTATTTAAAATTGAAATAAAAGCAAAAACAACGCGTCAATATAACTATTGAGGCGTTTGTAAATTATATATTCAACTAATTGGCATAAAATGGCCTTTCACCATGAAAAAAAAATTCAAAAAATATTTAAAAATAATTAAAAAACTTAAAAAAAATTAAATTAAAATTAAAAAACATTTTTCAAATATTTTTAAATATTAATTACTCGTTTGTTTGTTCGTTTGTTAGTTTGTGCGTTCATTTATTCGTTCCATCCGTCTAACATTGCCGCTTCAGTTGTATACTTGCCCGTTATATTCGTGTTGCCACAGCGCATTTTATAATTATTTACATTTATTTTAACTAATCAAATATTGCTTTTTAATTTAATTAAAAACAAGCGAAAATTTGTACAAAAATTAATACTTTCAAATGCAAATATTGACTTGACAATTATGCAAATATTTTATGTAGCAAAATACTTTTTTTCTCAATGGAAACAAGTTTTTTTCTTTCAATGTGCAATTCGCGAAAAAGCAAAAAATATGCAAACAGTAAATACCGTTAATGTGCAATTCGAAGCAATTGATGTTGGTGAATGTCATAAATGCCAATTGGTTGGACCGTACTTATTCCCAGTAACCTCCACTTACCACCAATCCAAACTTGAATACTTGAATTTTGTTAATTAGGAAATATCGCACGTCAATTAAGTGATTTAAAAAGTGCGTAGCGTTATAATTTAGATTTTTATCTAACGCGAGCTGTGTAACTGTGAAAAGTAAATTAATCTGTTGAGCTGTTAAACTGTTAAACTGTCGTGGGAATCAAAGCACATGTTCAAATCATGACGGTGTTTTATTAGGTAATCTGATTATGACTCGAATTTTGAAGGAGGAAATTTAATTAAAAGAAAAAAAAACACAATTCACTCAATCAAAAAAAAATATATATATAATCAAACAACAAAAAAAATTTACTCAGAAAACAAATATCTAAGACCCAGTCGTATAAACTATATACTAGTAATATTTCCGAGAAAATTTGGTTGAATAAATGTCACTCATACGCAGCGGTATACCTCTAGTTTAAATGCTTGATGTAGAGCTTTAACTGCGTATAACTTTTAAAGGTATGTTTTTAGGAAAAAAGCATTGCTAAAAAGAAATGCAGTCTGAAAAATAACGGAAACCCTAACTTATATAAACATACATTTGTTTTGCAGGAACTTATTGTATTAATGTGTTGTATACTTGCCCGTTTGTAATTTAGAAATGCGTGTATGATATTTTTATATGCTCGCAAAATGTTGACAATGGAGAATATAAAATTTTTGTTCAACTAACGGTTGTTTGAATCACCTAAAACTAATAACAGATTATATCTGATACGTTTTGGATAGATTAGTTTGGATTAGGTTAAGCTATATTTCTTGGGATAATTGGAAGGTTCAATAACACACTTAATAAATTCGCCACAAACATTAAACTTGCCAACTGAGATGGTATAAAAGCGCTTTGTAGGAGCAGGCATTAATACATAATTGACCCACGGGCGTGGTGGGTTAAGTTAGCAGAAGAAAATGTTTCACAAATAGTGCCCTCAAATACCCGCACACGAAATATGTAGACATCGGTGGCTGATTTTTTTTATCGAAATCTTTGAAATCTATTTTTGAAATTTGGGAATAATATGTTTGTTATGAAACCGAGCCATTGTGCCTAAAAAGGGTACAATCGAATCAATACTTCCCATAGCCCCTCATGACTAATATAAATATTTTCGAACTTCTCAATTATGGTTGACTTTATATCGTATTAATAAGTCAATATGTAAGAAATCTTAATAATACTCAGAAATAATATCTTTCTAATAACAAAATCTCATCTCACCTTAAAAGGCGTAAACAAGCTAAACGAGCTGAAAATATAACAATACTTCCCCTAGTACCAATATAGCTAAACTTCGTATTTTCAAACATCCGATTGTATACTTATTAAGAAATCTAATTTGTCAACTTCGAGGGTATAAAATATTCGGTTACACCCGAACTTAGCTTTCTTGTTAGATCAACGCTTTGAAACATATTGAATATATTTAGAGCTAATTAGAGCGTCAGTTGTGTTGTTTTCATTAAGCTAAAAAAGTATAATCAAATGGAGACTTAATATGTAATCTAACTCAATTAAAGGGTTTTTCACTAAGAGCTCTACAAAAGTAAATAAAACAAAAACGGTTTGGGATATCAATAAAATTCTTTATTTCTGTGAAAATACATTCAATGCCTTTATGTATGGAACCAGATTTCTTTTGCATGGCCACCATGGGCACGTTTGCAGAAGTCCAGATGCTGAACTCAATTTTCGACGGTTTTTAAGCATACGTCAGCCGATACTGCTCCAGTTTCACGTTCGTTATTCGTACGAAGTTCATCAACTGTCGCTGGCTTGTTGGCATAGATATGCACTGTGTGGCTTGTGGCACCGTCCTGTTGGGACCACATATTGTCCAAGTCCATATCAACCAAATATGGCACAATGCCGCTACCGGCCCATAAACCGCGCCTAACCGTAATATTTTCGGGATGGAATGGTGACTCATTGATCATGTTTCGATTACTGTCTGACCAATAATGCATGTTTTGCTTATTGATGAAGCCATTCAACCACAAATGAGCTTCATTGCTGAAAATGATTTTTCGACGAAGTTGTTGCTGAGTCCAATTCACGAACTTACGGCGATTCTGGTGGTCAAGCGATTTCTTTCATGCGTCAATTTGATCTCGTAAGGATGTAGGCCAAAATTTTTTCGCAAAATTCGCAACAACGACGACACGGAGATGCCCAACGCTTGACAAACGTTATTTAAGAGAAATGTTAAAAAAAGGGGGAATATGGCGTAGTTTGTTGTCGCTATCGGTCTACTTTTGTAGTGTCCCTATTGAAAAACCTGTTACAAATAGTTTTCATTGTTTTAATACATTCTAAAAGCATAACGAAAATAGCGAGTTTGGCCATTGTTGTTCAATACTGACAATATTTGATGGGCACTATGTTCATACAAATATGACAAACTGTTAGAAATTTTTTTATACTACATATGTATATGTATATAATTAAGTGAACAGCAACACTAAAAAAACCCCTTTGGCTCTATATGAAATCTAGAGAATAACAATAAATCCAGAGAATAACAAATCAGCTGAGTTAAATGCACATTATCTCTGATTGTACAAATTCTTTAAATAGTCAGGCTTTCTTTCAAAAATGTGTTACAGATTCGAAGTTTAAGTCTCTCTCAGAAAATTTAAGAAGAACAGGGGTCCCTGTTAATGTGGAATAGTACTCGAGAACTATTTAAGCTAATATTTAGTATTCGGTTATTAAAGTTGGAGATTTTTTTAAATATTTACCGAAAATTTACATTGCTACTTCATTAAATAACAAATTTATGCGTGTACAAAAATATCAAAGTTTTCCATAGTATGTAAATACTTAGATTACTTTTTCAGCGAAAACTACAAAATTTTCTTAAAACAACAACAAATTATACTATTAACTTCATAGCTTAGTAGCATATCTAGTTGAAATGTTGTTATACAATTTTAGTCTTGGACTTGCAACCAAATATCCGTTGTGCACATTTAGTTTGCGGCTTGTCATCATCAAATTAAAGCATTTCAAAATGCTGATAACAAATTTAATCAATAAGTGTTGCAACACGTCAAGCAGTATTTGGCATGCCACTCGCAATTTTTCAAGCGCTACATTGTTGCACACAACAACAGCATTAATGACGTGATTAAATTAAAATGAAATAAAGTGGGTTAAAATACATTCAAGTGAGTTGTGGCAAAAACCGGCTGACCGAGACATTAAATTTGAGTTGTTAGCGGAAATTGTATTATCAAATGTCTGTATAACTTTAAGAATTCGCAACTGAATAAATGTACATATATTAGAGTGTCCGTTATTTCTTGAAATATTTTTGTTTTTTACAAACGCCCGCAAAAAATTTCAGTTTTCGAGCTAAAAAAATGTTGAAACATTAAAAAAATGTATTTTTTTTTTATTTAAATCTTGACAAAATCATTTTACTTTCCTCACATATGAGAAGTTTTGATCTCTGTTCTTGTTTTCACCAAAAAATAATTTGCAACTTAGAAAATGTTTTATTCCAGCAAAAACGTCTTTTCGCTTCAGAAAAAAGGTCTGATTTTTTCATACAAAATTTCAAAATAATTTTCTATTACAAGTTATACGCAATTAAAATTATACATCAAAAGTACTACTTTCATAAAGTACACCATGCCGTATGAGCAGCACATATTGTATAATTCATTAAGTACGCCATGTTGTATGAGCAACACAGAATATGAAATTCACTTGTAGGAATGTTCAGATCATAATAGGCAAAAACAAAATTTACACATACAACAAATATCTAACAGAAGTTATGCTTGTAAAATTTCCGAAAAAATTCGGTTGAATAAATATCACTCATACGCAGCGTTGTACTTCTAGTTCAAATGCTTGATGTACAATTCTTACTGCATATAACTTTTGAAATATTGGTTATAGAGAAAAATTATCTACGAGAATATGAACTTCTTAGGTTATAGGTCTACTTCTTTAAAGGGTTACACGGGTTTCTTCAGGCAAATAACAGCCTTTTATCAACAATTTTTTTCTCATATAAAAAATAAAATATTTTATTAGAATCTTTTATTGTTACAAACATACACTATTGACAAAGATATTCTGAAATTTTGGAAAAAAATATTTTAAACTCGGCCATTAAGACGCCATATCCGGTGACCCCTCAAAAAAAAGTATGCGCTCGCGTTGGCAGGATAACTCCTTACAGGATCATCCAAAGTGAAAATTACGTGTTTTAGTTAAAAATAATTACAACTTGGACGTAGGAAAAAAAAACCTGAAAATTGGGATTTTGGTAGACATTTTTACAAACAACTAAAATTTCAGAGAAAATTTCGCTAAAAATTTTTTTCAAATAGTTCTAAATCCAAAACTTAAATGATTTATTTAACGTATGAATTAAAAATAAAAGACTTATTTACTTTTAGCACAAAAGCTGAAAGTTCAAGTTGCGTCTGCATAAACAAAGTCCACCCAGAAAATAACGAGCACCCTAATAGTTATACATATATGCAATACAAGTATATGTGTGCACCTTGCCACAATGAAGAACACCGCCAAGTCATTGTCAACCGCAAAATTGTGCAACACTTAATATTTATGGGAATTTAACTCCTTCCATGGCGCCACACTCCCACCTACCGCGACTCAAGTGCTTGCAAATATCGCACTCACTTGAAGTACCACGCCAAACAACTACTTAAAGCGCACATACACTCCTACGCGGGCGTATATAAATGAAGAGAGGCGCTACCATGGAAATTAAGTGTCCACATTTACGCCCATTTATATTCATCGTTTCATACATAAATTATTACACGACTTGTTGCAATTAAATTTGCCGCTGACCTCAGCTTTAATCCGACCCGCAACACAGTGTTGTTGCTGCTGTGCTACAACAACAATAAGCACACTTTATGCCATATTACTTTAATAAAATATGTGTAGATGTGTGTGTGTGTGTGCCTCTCACTTTGAAATCTTTGCCACACGGCATGCATAATTGCGTTGCATTGAATTCGTTGCAAGTTTTAATGCTATGACAAAGTGACATTAACTTGCCACAAAATGCACTCAACAAAAACGCTACACATTCGCTTAATACTACAATAATAAACAATAATGATAATGGTAACCACAAAGGCGAGCAGGAACCAAGATGTAATAAACACACACACATACAGAGGAATATTTAGTTCTGAGCTTTGTAAATATGCAATTGTTGCAACTTTGCTTACAAACATACAAACAGACATGTACTATATGTTCGAATATGTGTCTACATGGCAACAGCAACTTCGTTGTTAACTTTTTAGTGCATTTCGTACATAAAATTGCAAGACAACAAAACACTTTTGTGGCTTCGTTTCAACTTTTTGCAGCGCTTAAATGTATGTGAAGCGTAATTGAGTGTCTCGAAGTGTGCTGCTATGTGTTGCATGCATGCGTGTGGGTGCACATTGCTCCACCACGAATGATATGTGGTTTGATGGATGTACATGCCGGAGTATATACCGTAATCTACCACAATTTCATTATAAGTATTAATAAAGTCAAGTGCAATCGGTGCACACACTCTCATATCACATATGTACATATGTGTGGGTGTGTGTGGTTATGGGTGCTTAAATATAACGCTTCACTCGACGCACACACTACAGCAATTCATCTTTGACATAACGCTTATTGTTTGAATGCGAAGGCACAGTGGGGCAAGGGTGAACAAAGAGCTGGCAAATTTTTTTGGACATTTTTTTTTTTTACTTTTATAATTATTAGCGCAAATCGAACAATTTTATAGAAATTTTTCACGAAACTTCTTGTTAAAGAATTTAAATACCAATATTAAAAGATTTCTATAGTTTAAATTTGAAAAATAAAAATACAAAATTAATAAAGGATGTATGATTAAGAAATCTGAATCTAACCAAGCACACTCATAGCAATACCACTTATTTCAAAATCTCATAATTACCATTATTTTTTAAGGCTTGAAAGCCTCCCATACAAACTGATCGGTCCAAACTCAGTAATTGTAAGGAAAACTTTTGTATTTTAAAAGATATCCTCACGAAATTGAGCTCGAGTTATTGCTTAAAACAACGGTGGAATCTGCGAAGAAATAGTTCGGATCGGACTACTATAGCGTACAGCTCCCATACAAACGGATAGATCAAAATTCACTCCTTCTATACATTTTCTTTTATTTGGCGTGATATCTTCACGAAATTTCGCAGCAATAACTTTGCAAAAAAATCCTGCAATCTTCGAAGAAATCATAGAGATCGGACTACTATAACATATAGCTGCCATACAAACTTGACGATCAAAATCAAGTCCTTCTAAGGAAAACTTTTGTATTTGATAAAATATCTTCACGAAATTTAGCATATCTTATTGCTTAAAGCAAAGGTACAATCTCCGTGGAAATTGCTTAGATCGAACTACTATAGCATATAGCTGTCATACAAACCGATCGATCAAAATCAAGTCTTTTTGAGGAAAAATTTTGTATTGGACGAAATATCTTTACGATATTTGGCATTCTTTAATGAAAGGGTACAAAAACCGTAGAAATGGTTCATATAGGACTACTATAGCGTACAGCTGCCATAAAAATTGACCGAACAAAATCAAGTTAAATATCTTTTTATACGCTTTTATGCTATAAAGAGCACTTGTGAAGGGTATTGTAGCTTCGTTGCAGCCGAAATGAACGTTTTTTCTTATTTTAAGCTTACTAAGCAAAAAAAATAAATTACAAATTTTTTGAAAATTCTAGGTTGGGCTAAAATCAACAGTACCGTTACTAAACCCATTATTTTTAATGACAAACTAAAACTTAAAAAAAATTAATGACCAATTGCTCACATTCAACCCACTGTAACCGCTTTCATTTGAGCCCTCAAGCACACAATATTTAGTACTCATACGCCCCGTGGTGCCTCGAACCTTAAACAAGCCATTTGCTGCAACGTCAGTTTACAATATTTACACATACACATTTGTTATTAGCGCTTTTATGCTATACATATACATATGCTGCATTGTCCATTGTGTAATCTTGAGTATATACATATATACACATATTTATGTGATTGTGTGTGTGCTGATGAGGCTATGAGCGCTCGAAATGAGCTGCCTTTGTTTCAACCTTACTGCAGATTATCGTGAAACCAACTCATCTCAAGACATTAATGTGCTTTGCAGGCATAACGGTGCTTGCACTTATACGAGCTCACACACACATGCATACAAATGCATGAGATAGCTGCGTTGCATACAATGACGTAACGCATAAACAATACAAGCCAAGCAGATATGCTTATAATATCTGCTTTAGCATACTTCATCGTGCCATCCAATCGCCACACTTTGTCCAACGAGCGAGCGTTGTGTCTTAAGCGCTCATTATTATTGTTGGTGTGCTGACGCCAAAAGATGCTGCATATACATATGTGTTCGTGTGTCTCTGTGTGTTGACATTAAAAATATTATTTATGATTGCTAGCTAACGGCAAATGTGCTTTAATAACGGAACTGCTTGCCGGCACTGGCATTTAATTCACACACACACACACCCAAATACATGTACATATATATACATTTATTTGTTGTAGCGTTAAACATTGTCATTTGATACCACGCCTGCGAAGCGTTTAGAGGCGACTTTCAAGTGCCAAGTTGTTGAGCTGTTGAGTTGCCGAGTCGATGGCTACAAATTGCGCCAAAGCATTCATTTATTTCCACACTTAATGAATTGCGAAGCAGTACAAAAGAAATGGCAAATGTCGCTCGCTGTGACACACACAAACATTTTTATATGTTTGTATACCATATATTTATGTCAGGGTGGGCCTAAATTTTTTTATAAAATTTTTTATTTTTTTCCTTTGAAAAAAATCATCAGAAACAAGAGAAATTATAAACTGCAGCGGCACCAAAGCTATAATACCCTTCACAGTTTAAGTTTTTATAAAATAAAAGCATATAAAATGATTTCTATGCGAACAGTTTATATGGCAGCTATATGCTATAGTGATTCGATCTGAACAATTTTTTCCGATATTGTAGATATGCTTTGAGTTGTCAGCTATGCCGAATTCCGTGAAGATATCTTATCAAACAAAAAAGTTTTGCATACAAGAGCTTGAGTTGTATCGATCAGTTTGTATGGCAGCTATATGCTATAGTGATCCGATCTGAACGATTTTTTCAGAGATTGTAGAGATGCATTGAATTGTGAGGTATGCCAAATTCTGTGAGTATATCTTATCAAATAAGAAAGCTTTTCATACAAGAGCTTGAGTTGTATCGATCAGTTTGCGTGGCAGCTATATGATATAGTTATCCGAGCAGTACAATTTTTTCGCAGATTAAAGCGAAGCCTTAGCTAGTTTTCTGTACCAAATCTCATGAAAATATCTTTTCAAAAGAAAAAGTTTTCCATACAAGTACTTAAGGGTGAATGTCCAATTTGTATGGCTACCAGGCCTTGCATAATAAGTTTTAAAAAGCTCAAGCCTTACCAGAATTTTTAACTGTTCTTTCAGATGACATTTCTACGGTATATCAAGTAAATAATGAAAGCAAAACAAAAACAAATTTTTTTGGACCATCCTAATGCATATACATATATAAATGCATTTTTTGCTGTTGCACTGCAATCAAGGGTGAGGGTAAGACAGCAGCGGAAATGTGGCAGCAACACGCTGCCATCGTGCGCGCAAACAGCAATTGTTGCCGTCAAATGAAGTGGAAATGAAAAGCGAAATGCAATGTGTTGTCAGTTAGTTTTCATTGCACGCTTTAGCGCGCCTTCCACCATCTTCGCTTAATTTATTTCGTATTTTTCTACGGCGCTCGGTTTTTATTTGCGCTAGTTTTTCTCTCTATTTACTCGATTGCACACGGCGGTCACCAGTGGCCGCAGGCGAGAGCGTGGGGGGCGAGGGATTTAAAAGTAAACGTTTGTGTTTAAAAAGCAACAACTACGTATGTGTGGATTTGTATGGGTGGGGTGAAATAGTTATGCAGATTTTGCTATTTTTATGTTATTGTAAATAATTGCACAGTTTTTTTCTATAGTGCTTAGTTATTTACAGTGGAGGGGATAATATACTGTAGTGGAGGATGTGTGGTTAATCGCACACAAGTTCGACAAGTTCCTCTTGATTTAACATTACAGTTAGAATGGCCATTATTCATGGCTTTGCTTACATGCTGGAATTATAGTTTAAAAGCTAGCAATATTGAAAACAGTTAATTTTTGTAAAATATTTTGATCTAATATGTGCCAAAAATAAAAAAAAAACGTTAACTCCGGTTGCACCTAAGCCAAAGCCTTCACATTCAAAAGAAAACTAGTCGTCCGTATATCATTGTATTGTGCTCCTACGATGGTGGTCTTCAAGGATGAAGTCCTCCCATTCAGTTTTAATACTTAGTAGCCTGTGGCTGAGTCAAAAAAAAAAAAATTAAGTCGATCAGTTAGTTGGTTTGACTAATTTTTGAGAGGTTTCTGCCTTTTTAGATGTCTGCAACCGTACTTTCTTTCGATGTTTTCAAATACAATTCATTCCAGATAATAAAAAAAATAATATTTTGAGGATTTTTTTTGCTGATGACCCTCTTAAATAATTTTGCGTAATACTGCCAAATTGTCGGATAAAAATCCGACTCCGATACGATTGCGCTTATGCGGATACCATATTGTTCCAGTTGAGCTACATATTTCTGTAATTTATATTCAGTTACATTCTATTACAAAATACATGTTTTTTTTTTCTCTTCAGACTTATCCATTTAAATGGAGCAAATTTCCGCAGCTTTATAGTTGTTACTTTTACTATTGATGTAATACACTTATGCCAACGATTTTTCCAGTCCTAGAGACATTTTTCTTAAGCACTCTTGGGATGGTCTTCAGCTCCTTCAGCGAATTTTGTTTCATATCTTTGATCGACAAAAAACGGGTTCCACGGAGCAGCAATTTCAGTTTCAGAAACAAGAAAAAATCACACGGAGCCATATGGTACTTATTCCTTGCGTTTTCGACTTTAAATTCGGTCCAAAGAAACCTGTTTATTGTATTTTTTTTGAAAAAAACTCAGCTTTATCAGGGCGAGTCGAGCAAGAATACGTTGCATACCCAACATATCCATCAAAATCATTCGAACGGACTCGCGAGGGATTCCGAGCTCTCTTGATATCACTCTAACACTTGCCTGACGATTTTTAATCACCATATTCTTCACTTTTTTATACATTCATCAGTTCAAGAGGAAAGTGCGTCGTCCAGAATGATCTCTCGTCCATCTTTGAAGGCTTTGTACCACTAGTAGACTTGTGTTTTTTATAAAACTGAGTCAACGTAAGCCGTGATTTTCTTAAGTAGTCAAGAATTATAATCTTTCTATAACGAGTTCGACCAAGGCAAACTCCATTTCATAGTCCGCTCACTTTAATTATGGAGAACAAAAATTCGATCTCTTTTTAATCGAATATCGCCGATCAAACTTGAAAAGTATTCACACTTTGCTTTTCCTTTTTGATTTTGTTTAACTTTTTTTCTTCCTTTTTCTTTTACTTTTACACTTCTACTTAAATGTTATTCACTTGTTCCGCACACATGCCGCAGATATTTCCAAATTCCCTCGAGTCATATGTGAGCATTTACTTTTATGTATTTGTAAAACAATTTGTTTTTTATTTCAAATGTCTGTGCAATTTTGCCATGCGTACGCCCAATAATTTATGCGAATTTATTACAAAAAACAAAAAAAAACTACAGCCAACGGTCCATTTATATGGAAATCGTTGCGTAAATACCAGAAAACTTGTTGTTCGGAAATATTTTTATTGTTTTCAAATAAAAAATGGGGGGGGAAAAACTAAATGGACTTAGAAAAGTGTTCCACATGCATAAATTATAATGGTGCACGAGATTGAAATCCTAAAAGTATGCAATGTTAAAAGTACATTACAATGAAATATATGGCATTTGCATGTAATCGCCCTAAAACCAACTTTCTTATGCCTACAACAATGCATTCACACATAAAACCGAGCAGTGAGAGGGGCTCCAACATTCACAAAAATATACAAGTGTGTGCGTGTGTGTGTTTGTGTGAAAAATGCAACAGCAGCGAGATAAATAAAAATGGGAAAAAAGCATAGAACATAACTTATGAAATTAATATCTTGCCGCAGCCTACAGGTGGCTGCCACCGCATAAACAACAATGACACAACGCGCAACAAAAGCAACAACTGACAGGCTGCAGAGATAAGACGACACAAGTGTGCCTACGAAATGTGGAAATGCTGCACTGTTTTTCACTCCAACAAAAATACATGCGGAAATGCAACTGTGTGTGTGTAGGTCTACACACAGTCATACATGCATATATATAGATATGTATACAGCGATAAATCGCATGGCATTTGGCTTGGTGCATACGCTGTGATACTTTTACGAACACTTGCGTGCAACGTCATACACACACACATATACGTGCATGCAAATATATATATATGTGTGTATGTGCGCTCGCATTGCGCTCGATATGGCAACTTTGTTACTTTTTGTCGCATTGCACGTTTCTCTCACAATGCCGTGCCACATATACGTATGTATGTATGTATGTGTGTCTTCTAAAGCAGCATATGTTCTCTTCCCTTTGCTTATCCGGTGCTTAAGTGTGACTTGTTGTTGTTGTTGGGCTTGTAATGTCACCTCTTTTGTTGCATACTCACTTATACAGGCAAGCAAAAGTTAATTCTGCTTCGAGACCTCAACACATTTACATAGCAAAACCTGTGCGAATATTGAATTTGAAGAAATCTTTTGCTAGCGGCTAGTACTTTAAATGCACATTCGAACTAAGTAATAAACTTTTAATTTATGCTCACTTAATTAATCAATTTTAACGGTAAACAGTGTAGTATTTAAAAAACATGAGTAGAGTTTCAGAAACCACGAACCTGCAGAATGGTTCCGCCCGGTCCATAGTGCCACAATGGACTTTTCCATTTATTTGTGTCTTGTGACTGCCTTTTAAGTTGACTCCAAATCTTTCGAAGCTTCGATGTCCACGTCACTTTTAAATACGGGCTAGAGGAGAGTTGACTTTCGGTCCGTTGCCTTGTGGATACCAGTTGGCGGCGTTTCGGATGATTGTGTCTGGATCTTTTCTCAGAAAATATCCGAGGTTACAATATTCGCTTTTTTACAGTCGTAGAATAATGTAGATTTAACATTGAAGTTTAATGAGCTCATTTTGGTACGCCGTGTAATGGTCGAGGAGCTTCAGACCGCGTTTGGAGTACCAAGAGCATTATTGGCCCTCTTTATACGATTGGTAGAGGATCCTATGTTTACAGATATAACACTGCAAAAGAATTTTTTTTTTTGTTTCGCTGTTTTTAGTTCATTGTTGAACTCAAATTCGTATTCAGAGCACTCCAAACACCCCACAGCCCTCTTAGCATATCAGTCGCTAGTTTCTTTTTCAGATTGGTTGAGTAATGTTTTGAGACGAGGTTAACATTTCGTGGAAGCTTCACAACTTGACAATATCCAGCGATTCCACTTGCACCTGGCATCCATACAACCTTCTTAGAACTTATTACTGTTCAGAAGCTGAAATGTTTCACTAAAAATACATTATTTTACTGAGCCATGACTTCCATATATTTATTTCAACGAACACTGGATCTTCCTGAGTGCAAATGTGTTCATAAATTCTTGCAACGGAGCCTTTAGTAGCATCGTTCAGAATATTATCTATTCAATTTTTTTTTCAAAAAGTGAGGTAGAAATATAACTGACAGACTACATTTCTTTAGAGAAATTGTATGGTAGATCCTTGAATGCCTTCCAGTTTTGTGCAAAACAATTAACATCTATTAGATAATATTAGACCGAAAATTAGCGTAAATTTCTGAAACTCATCGACAAAGTCAGTTTTCTCTTAATTTTTAGAAGTTTACATGCCTTATGCTTCTCCCAAAGGATTGCAAAATAATTCTGCATAACGCAATAAGAATTTAAAACGAATGAATCTGAAACTTAATTATAAATAGCATTCTTTACACTTCAGAATACTACAGCTCCTCAGTTAGTTGATAAATTATGCTCATTCTCTGTCCACAGTAAGATTAATTTTTCGCATGGCAAACAATGTCGATCGACATGTGGTCTTCTTACTTTCTATTTTAGCAGAAAAACGACAGATGTCACTGTCAGCCACACCAATCTAGAAAAAATATTTCGTCGAATGTTTCTTCACGCGAATTTTATATTAAAAAGTCTTACTATTTCTTGCCCATAACAGTTTGTAGGATATGAAACATATTGTGAAATAGTTAGCATAGTAAGCCAAATTTATGAAGTTGAAAATAGCTGAAACATTAAGCAACATACTGAAAATATTGTAAAGAAATATATTTAACGCAGCAATTTTACAAAAACCAGTAAATTCACGAATTTAGCTGCGAATATTTGCATTAAAAAAATGTTTACAACGACATGTGTGGTTGTATGTGTAAAAGAAAAGTTCTTAAATCGCTTCATTTTGTAGGCCATAATGTAAATGTTGTTATCGTTTTCGCTTCGCATTGTTCGCGCCACACGTCCAAGGGATAAAATATGCAGGATGCAGGAAATGCTGCTGCCTGAATTTCATGAAATGTGCGTGCAAAAGGTAGAAAAAACAACAACAATGAAAATTTGTTTTGTTTTCGAAGTTGTTTTTCCTCTACGCTGCTGTAATGCTATGGTATGTTGTTGCAATTTTGTTTCCAATCGGCAGTAGGCGTTTTTGCAATGACGCAGCGCGCATTCCATATTCCTTCGCACAGCTGAAATGCGGAAATTCTGCTTTATACCTATACATATAGTATATTTAACTAAAATCTAAAATAACACAAATGACTTTAGTATAATCGGATACGCAATAAACAATGGAGATATAAATATTACGGAAGAAGTTTAGTATTAATCAAGGCATTGAATTAAAGTTTTGTTGTACTAAATACGAGTTCGTAAAAGTATATCCGATAATTATGCAGAACATATTCACGTAAGGATGCATTTCGAAGCCTTTTTTCTCTCAATTTGCTTAACATTTTCAATTAATGCAGTTATAAAGTTATCTATATATAAGCAAATCTTCTCTCGCCGGTTAAAACTTAAGCATTAGTTGGATGTGTTTCTGCAAATTTGAACCGGACTGACAGGCACATGTCATAAAGCAAATCTTAATTTTCGTCTTCAAAATAGACTCCTGAACCAAAATCTCCTCGGCGGTTAAGTCTTAAAAATAAGCAAGATGTAGGGTCGAACAAATTTGACCCGGACTGACAAAATAGTAACAGTTTACATATTATAAAGCAAATCTTCAATCCAATGGTTAAATTCCAATTTCTATACACTTGTTATAAGCCTCAACTGGGATGACCTTCAGCACCTTCAGCAAATTTTAGTTTCTTCGGTGTCGGTCAATTTTTGGTGTCTCATTTACTAGATTGTTGAACAGTTACGACGTCATAATCAGGAACCTACGCCATGGCACCAGTAATGATGGGTGTGATCAATGTAGGGTCCTTAGCCACGTTATCGAGCATCTCTTTTGAGACCTCTACTCGATGTGAGGTCCTTTGGTAAGAGTGCTCACTCGATCGATATGAGAAGTTGAGGCCTTCCTCTAGCTCTAAGATCCCAACATGCCCATTTTCAAAACTGCTTATTTTTACACTTTCATGATTACCGTCGTTGGCAGGAAGCAGTTCTCATAAAGCAAGTTTTCGATCACTTTACGACCTTAACAGAACGCTTTGTGTAACTCAAATACTCAAATACTTTTGTTCGTGACAAAGTAGACTTTCTAAAAAACTCCTGTATTAGTTTCAGGCACTCCTTACCTGTGTTTCAATTAGAAACACAAATTTTCAAAAGAGGAATTTCTTGCTGAGATTTCTTGTTGTATTCATGGACTACAAGATTCGAGGTTACCATAGATTTTCATTGCTGGTGTGTTTGATGTACATATGTAACATCGGTCTCTTTAGCTTGCCTGGCTGCCATTTTAGTAAAATCAGAAATCAGAGCTTTAATTAGAATTTATTGAGACGATCCATATGTTGATTTTCGAACAAAATTTTACTGAGTTTTTTAACAATGTTGCCATTAGTCGATATATGACACAAGGTTTGTATGATCTAAAAACACTCTAAGAGTACTGTAAGCCACTCAACTGCTCCACAGAAAATTTGCAAACTTTTTAATTCACAATAAAGTCATTTCAAAGAAAACATCGCATTACCAAGAGTTTTTTTTTAATACAACCGTTAAGTTCTGAATATAACATCATTCACATGTCCTCCACGGCTTCACCAGTTTCTTTTCGAAAGAAATACGGACCGATGATTGCATCAAGCTAAACACCACACCAAACTGTCAATTTAAGTAAATTTATTGAATTTCTATGAATAATTTATGGATTTTCTTCACACCAGAATCGGCAATTTTTTTTTTATTTAACGCACTACTAAGTTGCAAGTGAGTCTCATCGGAGTAGATGGTTTTCTTAAGAAAATCGTTTTCAAGTTGTTCCAATGCAAATTTAGCAAATTCACGACGTTTGCGGTGGTCCAATGGCATCAGGTTTTAAGTGAAAACAATTGTGTACGAACAAATCATTTCTCAAAATCTATCAGGTTGTGGTTTGAGGCAGTCTCAATTCATGAGAACGTCTTGGAATCTACAAATTGCGGTCTTCAGCTACACTTGTGTGAACGGCAGCAATACTTTCATTGAAAAGAATCTACGCTCGAAATGTTCAACTACCCCGCCAGTCGTTTCTTCTTTTCGCTATTTGGCGCCAATTCGAGATACCAAGTGCAGCCAGGTCCTACTCCACCAACTCTCTAACGAAGTGGAGCTGTTCCTCTTCCTCTATTTCCACCAGTAGGTACTGAATTGAAAACCTGCAAATCTGGCATGTTGAAATTCAAAATTTGAAGAATTGTGAATCGAACAAACAACTGGTATAAATCGCGCATATTTGTATAATTAAAAAACTAAGTTAGTCAGGGCTTATACCGCTGTAAGGAGGCAACCAATTACTCTACTGTTTTGCATTCAATTGAATAACTTTTTTGTAGCCTTCTCACATAAAGTTTTTGATCTGAAAACAAAATACAAATTTAGCGTTGAGGCTAAGAAAATATTATAACACCCTTTAAGTCACCCTTTAAGTATTTCTTCATAAATTTACAACAAACACAAGCAAAGAAAAATCATTGCTTTCTCAAAACTCGACGCCCTTAAGCCATTCCTGCGACAATCACGTGTAACCGACCGCAGTTAATATAAACAAATTGTTACAGCATATTTTATGCACTACAACACGCACCCATATGCATATATTTGAGTTGAAATTTATGAATATCAACATTTCACAATTCACTATTTCACCTGAATTTTAAAAACCGTTATTTTCTACATACATTTGATTGCCTGCGCTATTTTTACTGCCAAGCTTTTTATGCCGTGCCGAAGAATGTTGCAAGTAAATAAAAAAGAAAAACGCAAAATAATATAAAAAACAACAATAAAGCAATCACATGAAATAATAATAATAAGAATGCAATAAATTTCCTTTTCGCTGCAGCGCTTTAGCGCTTTCATTTGTCCTCTGCTTTGACTGGAATTTCAATTCATTTGCAGAGGCCATGGCAACGGCAACGCTGAATTTAGTTTTTATTCGTATGATTTATGTAATAATAGCTGGTTAGCAGGGGCACAAAAAAGGGGGCGGTATGGAAATAAGCAATAAACAAGAAAAACAGGTAACTTAGATTGCACCGAAATTATAATACCCTTCACAAATATAAAAGATTTCTTTCAAGTACTTTTTAATCGATCAGTTTTTATGGCAGCTATACGCTATAGTAGTTCGATCAGAGTTACTTCTTCATACATTTTACATCTACCTACAATAATGATCCACGCCAGATTTCATGACAATATCTTGTCAAATAAAAAAGTTGTCCATATAAGATCTGAATATTTAACAGTCAATTTTTATGGCAGCTAAATGCTATAGTGTTCCGATCTTAAAAATTTCTTTGGTTATTATACCATTTTGTTGGATAATCATTCATGCCAAATTTCTTGAAGATACCTTGTCAAAAAAAGAAGTTTTCCATACGAGGACCGCATTTTCAACGACCAGTTTGTATGGCAGCTATAGGCTATAGTGTTCCGATCTGTAAAATTTCTTTGTTTATTATACCATTTTGTTGGATAATCATTCATGCCAAATTTCTTGAAGATACCTTGTCAAATAAAGTAGTTTTCCATACGAGGACTGCATTTTGAACGACCAGTTTGTATGGCAGCTATAGGCTATAGTGTTCCGATCTAAACAGTTTCTTCAGATATTATACCGCTGTCTTAAACAATACTACAAGCCAAATTTTGTGCAAATATCTTGCCAAATTGAAACGGTTCAGGGTATAAAATACTGCAAAATATATAGTACATACATACATACATGTACATATTACATACAAAAATATCCACACCTCATATACTCTACAAATAAATAAAAATAAATATAGCGTTTTTGACATGCATTGCTGCCACAAATGTAGCTGCTTCACGTGCAACAACTCATAAATAAGGCATTTGTTGTAACGCTGCTTCTTTCGTATAATTTTCCATACTCATATTTATACACCTGTATATAGTACATATATATATTTACTTGCATTTATTTACCGTGAAATGCTTTAATTTCTTGCTTCCTTTGCGCGTTTCGTACGTAAATTGCTCAAAAATAATTTTGCAATACATACATATATACTTTCTTCTACATACATATATACATAAATATTTGTAAATAAATTGCATTTTCGCATTTTTCGCTCATAATTGCAGTACATATATATAAAAAATGTCTAGCATTCTTAACTAACTTACCCCTACTGCATTGCTCCGTTCATGCCACATTACTTATATATAATACATTTCTCCATTTCTTGCCGCGCCACCTGCAAATTCGACTTGCAATGTGCAACATGAAATCACTAAAATCGCAATACATACCTACATATGTATATATTTATATAAATATGTATATACAACTCAACATGTATACATATGACTACAAATGTCGCGCTCTGATTTCGGTGCTGCATTTCCGTGACAATCTGTGCGCCGGAATTTCACCGTTATTTGTGTGCCACACAACGCCGCCATCACTTGTCAAACAATAATAACGACGCACACACCCATATATCTACACATAAATAATGCTAAACACATGCATATCAACTGCAACGTGCCACTTGCAACATGCAACTCATGTATTTAAATGCATGCATGTGTGTGTGTATGTGTTTATGGACCGCTGCACAACTGTAACTGTAACCGTGATTTAATGATACTTATCAATAACAACAACAACAACATAAACAATATTGCATATCACCTGCTTGCAACACCAATTGCGGCCCATCAACTTGTCTGCCGTCGACCTCTTGCTGCAACTGCATTATCGCCAATCAAATTAATAACATGTAATTGCATTTGAATGGTCGTCCAATTGTCGCCGCACCGCGCCACGTAACATACCACTGCTACAAAACGTTACCACGTGACAGTTTGCAAAAGCAAGTTAGCGTGATGAGCATGAATTTATCAGCCAAACTGGATGAGCTTCAGAGAGGCGATCGACACTTGGAGACGACAGTCGCCTTGTGTGAAATACGTACACAGCTGCAGGAGCTAACCAAATCCGTGGAGAGCTGTCAAAGCGAAGTGTCCGAGGTGAGTTTTTTTTGGCGATGTGGTAAGTTTAGATACTTATGTCATATAAACAAATAAATCTTTCATGAAAGTCCGGAGAAAATTTAGTGAACTTTTAATACTTTAACTTTTAATATGAATAAGAATATAAGTAGTTAGAGTTGTAAGTATTTTATTACTAATTATTTGTAGATTTAAATTACATTCCCTTAATGTATATAGATACATATAATTCCAACAAAGTGACCATAGGTTAGGTTAGATTAATCTGGTAGGCCATTAAGATACGCATAGACCAGTTTGGTCAAATGCGATACCAGATGGAGTTCAGTTGCTGAGTCCAAAAGGAGTAGTCATCGCTTAACACGAATTTTAAAATACTCTGCGGCCTCACTGTCGATACCTCCTCCAGTGTATCATACTGTGGAGACTCCAGATGCTTACAGCGTAGTCTTGAAAATGCGTAACTAGTGCACAAGAGATGCTCTATTGTTTCCATGGTGCTCTACTTAAGGCATTTCCCGCAGTCTTCTCGATCTGTCAGAGAGGGTTGTTGTCCAGGCTGTCAATTTGGTTGTGTACATTGACAATATGGAAAATAGCTGAAGAATTTTAATTATCACCAAAAACAGCTGGTCGTTAATCGAGTAGCCAAACCATCTCTCTAAAAACCATCTGTTCGAAAAGTGAGGAAAAAAAGGTGCTCTTCGATGCATTTTACGAGTGGTGTTACGTATAATGATTCCTACTTACATGTATTGCGTGAATATACTTTCATAATAATTGAAAATCTTCTTCGTATAATTTTTATAAACTTTTTGTGTCCCCAAAAGTTTTGAATACACTCATTTAAACTTTCTATGCTCTTCAAAAAAAAAGGTTACTCTGATGTTTGGCAATTCAGCTCTCTTTCTCTCTTTTGAGATTTCTCAAATCTTCTGAACATTATGGACAATTTCTACATTTCTTTGATACGTATATTTCTCAATCATAAATGGAATGGGAACCTCGGTTCTATAAAAGTTCAAAAGTTAAATCAGTCGAAAATTTCAGAATGTTCTTAATTTCTCTAAAACTTTTGAGGAGTATCGTTGTTGTTAAGGCTTGGAAATATATGTTCATAATTTTGAGAAACATTATTAGTGAAATACTGTTGAGGAACTTATATTAGGTTCTGTGGCCAATTCTCAAGATGGGACTCGCACTTGGACTACTAAATATAGTAGTTTTTGAAGCCGCAAAAAAATGTCCATAATAAGTTCCTATAAATCGAAAAGCACCTTGGGGACATTAAAAATCTGCTTAGGTGTTTTTTCTCTTCCCACCAGCTCAATGGTTAAAGAGTTACTTTCGAGGAAATTAGGCCTTGATCTCGCGAGACAAATAAATAGGAAGTGTTGAGATTTTTCTACCTCTTGTTTCACCTTTACAACTGCTATCCAGTTAGAATTGTACCCTCAGACCGTGAACACGAAAAATACAGTGACCAGTTAGAACACCATAACTTGTGAAAGACTAACCTTACTGAAGGCGAAAAGCTCACATCTTACGTTCCATTTTGCGTTAGAAAAATGTTGCAACAGCGCGAGAACTAATGATAGCCCAGCGACGGGCAAGCTTCCGCGAAATCTAGCTTTCCAATAGTAGAACATTCGAAGATACTGTAGCTCCGATAGTAGCACTTATTGTTAGCTCGTCAGCTTTGCAGTTACCTGTGGTTCCGCTGTGACCTCGCACCCAGAATAGTTGAAGAAAGAAACAATTCCAGAGTTTTTACATATTTTCTCGTTTCAGATATATTTATATACTGAAAGATTTAGAAAGATTGGACTTTTAAGGTTTGAACTTCAAACCAATTAATAGATAGTTCAGCTGTTTGAATATATGAAATATTAGCATCATACCCTGATCTTTACTCTTTGGAAATCACAAATTCTGCAACAAAAAATCTTAAATTTCCCACCACTCTATCTCCTTCTCCCACTCTCTCTATTCAGTTATTTGACACAATAATTGAAACAAATCCACCATATCGAGAGTAAACGAACTTCAGTGTTGCCAGATATTTTACTACCATCAAGAGAGTTACTAATTTCCAAATAAAAAGTGCACTTAATTCCATAAAACTTATTTTTAAGAGCATTAAAATAAATCTTTATTTTGTACTATATACAATGTATATCACTAAAGACTAAAAATATAAGTAAAATTTTTTAAAAGATCACTTCCAAAAACAATATCCTCATATTACATTAAATTTTTCCCAATTAACTCATTTTGTACACAATATTTTAGGTGAAACGCGACATGGTGGCGATCAAGCACGAACTAGACACCGTGCAACAAGTCAAAGAGGAAATCGAAGAGCTGCGCGAATACGTCGACAGACTGGAGGAGCACACACACAGACGGAAGCTAAGACTTTTAGAACAAGTTTGTAGCTTAAATTATTTGCCATGTTGTGTAATTAATACTTGAATTTCATTTATATTCATGTACAACAATATGTAAAATCTCATTATGCGTGCAAATCAGCCAAATTCAAAACTTTATAAAACAACAAAAAAAACCCCCAAAAAGCCATATACAATCGGTTCTCATATCGGTACACGAATTACATACACTTGCTTATTACTTTTACAGTATGACAACAAAGTTGAGCGCATAATGTCATTTATCAATACAGACCGCTTCTTCATAATCCTTTCTTTAATTATTTATAATTATTTTTATGTAATAGTTTTTTGCTAAAAAATTCCAAAACTCATGTAAAAGCTAATGAAAATAAATATTTGATTTTGTATTCTACTTTGCATTTTTATTTTGTAATAAATATTTTTCATTTATTTTTGAAAAATTTATTATTTATTTTTTAAATGTTTTATAACCTTTTTTATAACTTTTTTTTTGAACTTTTACAGCCATGCCATTACCGCTTTTCAAAAGACCGATCAAGTCTATATACCGCATTATATGGATATATTCATACAGATATAGCTGAGCCTAGCGAGATATTCTGCTTGAAGAATTACTCACCTAAACATCATTAAAAAAAGCTTTATCCTCCGATATTTATGAATAAATATTTATTCCTACCTCTTTTAGCATTGCTAAGGTTCGTGTCTCCACTATAAACTTACAGCGATTTCAACGAAGCTCAGCATGGAGTTCATTCCCAAAAATCGTGTTAGCCTATAAAGAAGCTATGAAATCGAAATTACGTAGCTAACTCTAAAAAATCGTTAAGAGAAAGCTTCATCTTCTAATCTCTAATAATAAATATTTATTTCTACCCCTTTTAGCATTGTAAAGGTTCATGTCTTAACTATAAGCTTACAGCAACTACAACGTAACTTAGCATGGAGTTCATTCCCAAAAATCGTGTGACACCATAAAGTCATGAAAACGAAATTTCCAAACCAACTCTAACAGTTTACGATTTTTGGGAATTTTCTGATGATATTTTTTTTGTGTCCCTACTATAAGCTTAAACCTCAAATTTGCATAGAAGAATTTGTTCTACGTTCTCTACTTTTTCTACCTCCGGAAAGCTTCAACTCTAGTCATTGCATGTTTTCCCAGTCTGCTAGGATGTCTACCAATTAAACAATGACCTTAAATCACTCCTGCTAAAGTTCTTATGTCATTTCGTTACAATTTTAATAGTCGGCATACATACATATGTGGTCCATGTTCCATTTATGATATGCCTGCGTGCTTGTTGACCAAGTTAGAGATCGACAAGCCAACCAACCAACAAGCATATAGTCTTTCTCTCAGCGATATAGTCTTTCATATTTGCTGATGAAATATCTATAATATAAAGTCCCTCTTTTAAGGATTATAATTGTAAGGTATGCCTGATCTGGCATGTTCATTTGCTTCACAGCTACCAAGGATTATACTATGTCCTGGAATTCTTTTTAGATTTATGGTGAAGTAGGATGCTAGATCCACTAAGGAATCTTGGCATTCTTTTACCATCTTTGATGACACCCTAAGAGAGTCTTTGTGAATTCTAAGCCGCTTGGCTATCTGTATACTATAAATGAATATATATATCTTGTTTGACAGAACAGGAATCTGTGATCTATGCTTGGAAGATACTGCAGTGGTCAGGTAGTCAAAAGGCGATTCTGGTAACTTATTTTTCTGAAAAGCACCTCCTCCCGATTATCTACTTTGGACCAATCCGTATAAGAGACTTATCGCTGTATCCCTGTCCACCTCACCACTTCTGGACACCATTCTTCATTGGGAGAGAAGACAATATTGTGGAACACATTTAAGTTTAATTCTACAGGATTTCGAAACATTTCGATGAAAAACACTGTCAGGAACATTTGACATCTCGACAATTTATCAAGAAAAGAGCTTTTTAGTTATGACAAAGTATTGAAAAATCATGACAAATTAGCAAAATATTGAATTTGTCAAATTCACAGAATAGTGATTTTAATAGCTACAAGCTTTGTAAACTTATCTCTCACGAAAATTTCGAGTCAGCCTTAGAATTTCAAGTTTTTACGCTTTTAGCATGAAATTTGCCGAATCCGAAGTATAGAATCATTTTTCTATCCAAGCACTGAACCTTTTCTAGCTTAGTCCACCTATTTATTCATTTTTGATATCAACTAAAAAGTTCGACTCTACAACAAATATTTGATTGAAAGCCCTGAAAAGAAAAAAATATAAATTCCAATTATTTATCGGTACGACTCATGGTAGTTACGTCCTTGGAATCTATCTACATCTATACGAAAGGCCAAAACTCTACACCCATATAATTTTTAAGGCTTCTAGCTGAAGTAGAAAGACTAAGTAAATAAAAAAATATATATTTTGTCATCGCTCAAATAATTTAATTTTTACTTTACAAGTTTTTATTGTATTTTTTTTTTTTCTAGAAGAAACGAAATCACTTCATAACCTCGTACTCACATTGGAACAACTTACTCGGCTTAACAGTTATAATAAGAAATTTGTTTCTAATATGATTTCTATATTTTGAGTTTTGCACTCAGCTTAATTTTTTATATTCCACTGCGCACATTTCCATAAAATTTTTAAGAAACTTACATTATTTACAACGCATCTTTTTTTGCTCTTTTCCTTCGCTTTCTACAGGGTCTTACCTTCTTCCTAACATACTCGATATTCTCAGCGGTGCTGGGCATGTTGCAGTTCGGTTACAATACCGGTGTGATAAATGCGCCCGAAAAGAATATTGAGAATTTCATGAAGGATGTATACAAGGATCGCTATGGTGAGGATATTAGCGAGGAGTTTATACAACAGCTGTACTCGGTGGCGGTGTCGATATTCGCCATTGGCGGCATGTTGGGTGGTTTCAGCGGCGGTTGGATGGCCAATCGCTTCGGCAGGTAAGTGCAACAAAAGGCCGCAAATGAGTGAGTTAAAATAGAGATATTTTTCAAATACAATTACTGTAATTATATAATTACATAATTAATTACTCGTATACTTAATGCAAAGTAATCACTTGACGAATTTTTATTGCATTACAGAAAAGGCGGATTATTATTAAATAATGTACTTGGCATATCGGGTGCTTGTCTAATGGGTTTTACCAAAGTTAGTCATTCCTATGAAATGTTATTCCTTGGCCGATTTATTATTGGTGTTAATTGCGGTGCGTTAACTCTATACAAATATATAATCGTATGCATTAAATATGTATGTGGCGTGTTTTCAATTATTTTTTGTAGGTCTTAATACATCATTGGTGCCAATGTACATCTCCGAAATAGCGCCACTGAACTTACGCGGTGGATTAGGTACTGTAAATCAATTGGCTGTGACAATAGGTTTACTACTATCCCAAGTGTTGGGAATCGAACAAATTTTAGGAACTAATGAAGGCTGGCCAATTTTACTTGGTCTAGCCATATGTCCAGCAATATTGCAATTAATATTACTGCCGGTATGCCCGGAATCGCCCAGATATCTGCTTATAACGAAACAATGGGAGGAGGAAGCCCGAAGAGGTAAGTTGGCGGCTAATATAGTAAGAAATTAGTATTGTTTTAACTATTTTTAACAATTTGGGTATGAGACTTTGCTAAACATCAGCACCTAAGTGTAGGCAACAAATTGATTTTTTGGTCTGTAAAGGAACATAATATAGCTCAAAACGTTGCATATATTAAGCGTTAAGATAGAAGGTCATAATTTTATGCTAGAAAGGGAGCGAATTGTTTTAAATGATCCTATTTTTAGTCATTAAAGTAATAAGTGCGAAACTTGGCTATATTTAGGGCACAATTAATTTCAAGCTGTTATTTTTTATCAAAATTGATATTTCAGACGGTATTAATAATTAAAGTCAGATGATGTATATGATACGTTCTTAGGTAAAGTGTTCCTCAAAGTGGCCCGACTGTTCATTTCCTTTAATAAATTGAATAGGTTTTAAACCGTGCTAAACGGAAATGCCTTTTTGTAGCCAGAGTTTTATTAGAAATGAAAACGTTGTCTACTTTTGGTTTACTTCTAGCTTAGTATTTGTATAAGAATTTTTATTTTACCTTGTCTTAAATAAGTGTATAAGGTGTGAGACTTTGCTAACAGCTTAAATGTATGCTGTGTTTTATAACGAGAACAATTGCCTACGTTTAAGGCGATACTAAATTCGACAAAGCTAATTTTTATCGTTGTTTTCTTGTCATCTCTCAAAATTATAAATATATAATTTTTTTACAGCGTTACGACGACTACGTGCCTCTAGTTCGGTTGAGGAAGACATCGAAGAGATGCGCGCCGAAGAACGCGCTCAACAATCCGAAAGCCACATCTCCACCATGGAGCTCATCTGTTCGCCCACACTGCGACCGCCATTGATTATCGGCATTGTTATGCAGCTGAGTCAGCAATTTAGCGGTATCAATGCGGTACTCTACTACTCGACATCGCTATTCATGAGCTCCGGCCTGACGGAGGAGAGCGCCAAATTCTCAACGATAGGCATCGGCGCCATAATGGTTTGCACGCACAACTTTTGATTGATTTTTTTTTGGTTATATTTATTCGAAATTTTTACAGTTACTAATGACGCTCGTCTCAATACCGTTAATGGATCGCACCGGTCGTCGAACACTCCATCTATACGGTTTAGGTGGCATGTTCATATTCTCGATATTCATAACGATTTCATTTTTAATTAAGGCAAGTAAACAAATGAGTTGGGCCAACATTCGGTACAATGAATGTTCGGCCCACTTACGGCGAAGGGCAAGTATTGAATTTAAAAAATTTAAAGAAACGTGCATTTACCGTTTGTCGTTAAGAGTCTATGTGGTTTGTATAGCATTTATTTTTTAGAAAAAATATAAAAATAATATCTATGGTCGTCTTATATTTAAAGAGCGCCGATTTAGTTGCTGAAAAATATTCTATGTTTATTTCGAAAAATATTTTGAAAAATAATTGTTCGATTAGCGGTAAATTTTACTGCATGCTAAAGGAATGCTTAGTAAAATGAAAATTACGAATTTTTAGTCCTTGATATTCAAAAATATTAAAAAAAAAATTAAAAATATTGAAAAAAAAAATTTATAAAAATTTAAAATTTGAAATATTTTAAAGAAATATTAGTAATTATATAATAAATCATATAACAATATTTATAATCAGTTTAGGCCGTTATGAACGTTATAATACCCAGCATATTTTATAGCATGAAATGTTATAAACTCGTTCTTAACTAAAAATAAATATAATAACAACAATAATATTAAAATTAAAATATGTCATTGAAACGCATGTGCACGCTTTGCAAATTCCATCTAATTTATTTAACTATTAAATAGCATTTCGCTTCAATTTAGTAATTCTGATTTCTCAAATACTTTCATAGCCTAAAATATATTTTTTGAGTTATCAACTTTTTCGTTTGCTTGCAATCCAAACACTCGTTGACTTTTCTCAGCTGTAGTTGTGTTCACGAAGTTATTTTGTTTCTATTTTAGCTTATCTGATAACATTGTTTTTGCATGCTTCAGTATTTGTGAGTTGTTTACACTATATTATGTTTTTAGGTTAAGTATTTGAATAAATGAGTTTAAAGTGTGACGGAAAATTCGAAACGGGTATTATGAAATTAATATCCAAAACAAATATTTGCACCGATATCAATAAACTGGAAGCTGGTGTATCGGGAGAAAACAGCTAAGTGCATAATAAGCACGGAATTTCATTTAACCATTAAATTTTTCAGCGATTCTCACCCACTTAAAATATTAGTGACACTGTTCCAAAAGTTCACAAAAATTAAAAACTTGTCATAACTGCGTTTTAAAGGTTGTGGAGCTATGATTTTATTCAAATAGTTGATATATAATACTCAACCACTTTATAAATAGCGGTTCATTTTATCCTCGAATTTCTACCCATAGAAATGCCGAAGCAATCGGGCGTTGTATTAATAATATTGAAGCATATAAAAAATGAGATGACAGCTTAAAAGAGCTTTTAAAGATTTACGTTTTTAAAATGCTGATGATAGCTTAAAAAAGCTTTTAAAGTTTTGAGCTTTTAAAGTTTGTTGAAAGTTGGTGATGTAGAGTTCTATTTGATCAAAGAGGATAGGAGAATGCGAATAATAGGTGGAACTGCGATAGATAGTTCCAGAATATGAGAAGTTGATAGAGTCGATAGCTTAATAAAGTTTTACAAGTTTTGAACTTCTAAAGTTGCTTAAAAGTTGAAGATGTAAGGTCTATTTAATGAAAGATAGCAGAAATATGCGAATAATCAGTGAAGCTGCGATAGGTAGTTCCAGAATATCAGAAAAAATGGGAAGATATGAGAGCCTAATAAAGCTTTAAACGCTTTTAAAGTTGCTTGAAAGTTGAAGATGTAAGGTTTATTAAATGAAAGAAAGTAAAATAGGAAGAGATGATAACTTTCAAAGCTTTGAGCTTTTGAAGTTGCTTGAAAGTTGGTGTTGTGTAATATTTGATGAAAGAAACGCGAAAAATGCTTATAATTGCTGAACACTCCAAGAGCTTTTTGCTGAAAATTTGAGTTTTTCTGAGTCAACTTTTTACAAGAGAGTCCAAACGTTTGTTATTTAAAAAAACCAGTTCTCAATGGTCAGAATTTGATTATTTAATTTATTGATTAAAGAAGTACCTTATGTCTCATAGACCTTTCACTTCCTCGCGAGATAGTATAATAGCGCTTTAGTGGAGTCGGAGTAAAAATTGGACGACAGGTGTGGCACCGCTCACTTTTAGATTAACACATATCTTGAGACTCAAGACTAAATAAAATCGGATGAAAACGTGGCTTAGACCCCATAAAACTAACAGACCTTATATACCTGAAGGTACTACGCTGGCTTTAATTCTTACAAGTTGCCAGAGTATGAAATCTACCAGAAGATAACTTTTTTTAAATGGCATGGATATAAAAACAAAATTAATTTTGTTAAAAAAAGTATAAAAATTTTAAATTCGAAAATTCACAGCGAAACTCATTTATTCAAATGTCTGTTCCCCTGCAAAATGAAAGAAATTCTCGACTTGGCAGGCTTTTTACCCTCAGCGATAAAAGCACACTCACAAGAAAATATTTTTTTTAATTAAATTTTTTTTAAATTTATTTCGGCTTCTTCAGTGCTTACTTTTTATTTTATGGCTTAAAAATTGCAACAAACATTTATTTTGCGCTGTAACTGCGTCCTAACTGCATTGCCGACCTCACTCACCTACAAGATTACTCGTTTTCAGTATGTATGTGACAAGGTTTACGGTTTACAGTTATACGCGCAAAATAAATAATTTCTGCTTATGAGTTATTATATTTTTAATTTCATTAATTTTAATTGAAATTAATCAAGCACTTGAATCAAAGCAATTCGGCAAGCAGTGCAAATCGAAATAAAAGACTTTAGACACGAACCCACGCAACAAAGCAAATTACAAAGCATTTATATGCACTGTTCCAAAAGCGCAAACACACAATCAAATTATTGAAAAAAAACTAACAAAATATTTTTAGTTCAGCAAATTACACACAAAACGCTAAACGCCACCACCAACAACAAAAAAACACAGAAAATGCATATATAGCAATATGTACATATGTATGTATGTAAAGCGAGAAATGCAAGCCAGAGTCATTTTGTAAATGTCAAAATTTCACTGAGTAGGATTTTAAGCAAACACAAGCTGAAGCAACGGTTAATTTAATATATATTTAAAAATTTTCAAAAAATATATGAACACTTTGTTAAAAGTCACACACAGCTGAAGCTTCACGAGCAGCAACAAACACTACATTAAAAGTCATTTTAACGAAATAATAATAATTTTATTAATAAATAAAGCAAATTAATAAAACAAACTTGAAAAAATTGTATAAAAATTAAAATTACCGATTAAAATTAAATAAAAATTTAAAGCTTTCAGATACCCAATTGTTTGTACAGAACTTGTTTAAGCTTTGAGCTTTTCAACTTTTAAAGCTTTCGCACGGAGCGCTGCTTATGAAAGCGTCCGTAGCAGTAGGGCCCCACAGAATGCAATGTAAAAAAAGTATTTTGTACAGAGAACCCTATCTTATGAGAAATATATAACTTGCAACAACTTTGTATGAAATTTCTGTAGGCTAACGGTATATTAGGCAAAGCGCCAATGTGTTGAAACTATTTTAAAATAGCTAACAATACCATTTCTAGACAAATACGCCATAGTCACTTTATTTACTTAATATATTTTATGTTTTATTTATTTGAAATTATATTTTACGAATATTTTATTCTCCTTGATTTGTTGAAATTACATTTGAAAAAACAAAACCTAAACAAAAGTAATGTAAAACGAAACAAGAAAAAGCCTACAAATCATCGAGAATCGGTAACTACACGTTTTGTATAGGAGTTTTTTGGTTATGTACAGGAAATGATCGATTGGATGTCGTATCTGTCGGTGGTGTCAACGCTCGGCTTTGTCGTCTTCTTCGCCGTGGGACCCGGCTCCATACCGTGGATGATCACGGCGGAATTGTTCTCGCAAGGCCCAAGACCCAGCGCGATGGCGATCGCTGTACTAGTCAATTGGATGGCGAACTTTGTTGTCGGCATTGGTTTCCCCAGTATGAAGGTAAATTAAAAGCACTTTTATTCTAAAACTAAATTATTATAAAAAATTATAAAAAAAATATACTTAACAAATAATTATTTAAAAATAAAAAATTATTATAAATATTTTAAATAAAATTAACAAATATTTATATAAAAATATAAAAAAAAATTTTCAAATATTATTAAAAAAAGATTTTTAACAAAAAAATATTTTTAACCAAACACACAAAAAAATTATTGCAAAACAGATATTAAAAAATACACTATAAACAATTAATAAAAAGCAACCAATTCATAAAAATATAAGAATTATTAAAAAAAAAATATTTTAAAAAGTATTAAAAGATGTTAAAAATGCTATTAAAAATTGTTAGGTCTGCATTTTCATCATAGAAAATACATTTTAGTAAATAAAAAAAATTAAATATAAAAAAAAAATATACTACAAAAAATTATTATAAAATAAATATCAAAAAAGGTTATAATAAATAAAACAAATATTAACAAAATAAATTTTTAAAGTTTTTTTGTAATATTTTTATATTTTTCTTTTAGAATTATTCTTTTTAATTGATAATCTTATAAATTAATAAAATTAAATTAAAATAAATAAAAATATTTTTATGAATTTTAATAATAATAATTTATTACAAAATCAATAGTTTTAATGACTTTTAATAATTTTTAAATATTTTTTATATTTTCTTTATAATTTTTAAATAATTTTTTTTAATTTAATAAATTATTTTTTTTTTATAAAAAATATATGTTTAATGTTTATTAAATTAATTTTTCTCCTATTTTTTGTAATACATTTTATAATTTTTTTTTTTTTTCTTTAAAATTATTGTTTTTATTTATGGAATTTATTTACAAATAATATTATTTTAAAAATATGATTAAAAGAAATTATAAAGTTTAAAAAGCAAATATAAGATATATAAAATAAAATTTAAAGTTAAAAAGTAAATTATAAAAAAAAAATACTATCAGAAATTATTATTAAAAAACTTCCGATAAAATATTTTAAAAAAATTATTATAAAATGCATCATATAAAATTTGTTTTAGAAAATATAAAATGAATATAATTAAAGAAATTATGAAAACTAAAAATTAAAAGAAATTTTATTTTAAACAACTTTGAAAATAAAAAAATAAATATAAATAAAATTTTCAGAAAAATATTTTCAAAAATTAAATATTATTTCAAACATATGATTAAATAAATTAAAAAATTTAAACTAAAAAAATTATATAAAATTTAAAATTAGAAAATATTTATAAAGAAAACTTTTGAAAATATTACGAAATTGTTATAAAAATGTTTATAAAAGTTCTTACAAAAGATATCACATAAAATAAATATGATTAAAGTAAACATAAAAATTAAAAATTAAAAAAAATGTTTTAAATAAAATTAAAAAAATAAAGAAAATTTTTTAAAAGAATATTACAAAAATTAAATATTATTAGAAAAATATGATTAAAAAAAATTTAAAACTTAAAAAAAAATATTATTTTATATTTAAAATTAAAAAATATTTTTAAAGAAAATATTTAAGAACGAATTTACCAAAATTGTTATAAAAAATACTTAAAAAAATATTATAAAGAATAAAAATATTTTTTTATAAACTCTTCCGATCTAAAAAAGTATAATTGTTTAATTTTAATTTCAAAAAACATACTTTTCTAAATCAAAATTTTTTAATCTCCCACCCACAGGCTGAATTGGAGAATTACACGTTCTTGCCATTTAGCGTCTTCTTAGCTATATTTTGGATATTCACCTACAAGAAGGTTCCTGAGACTAAGAATAAGACATTCGAGGAGATATGCGCGCTGTTCCGCCACGGAAATGGAAGGTATAAAAACCCATACATAAAATCTTTACTTACATATAAATATGTCTATATTTGAGCAAAATTTTTTTATAATTACGAGAAATTAATTGAAAATTGCCAAAAAAGACATACACTAATTCTCATCCAATCAGTCAAATTGCCAATTATAATTGCAATAATACTAACTCCATACCACAGATACTTATTTCTTGACAGTGCTTAAGAGTTACTTACTAAAAGATATATTGAAGTGTAAGAGGTTCTCATTTCATTAAATCAATTTGAAAATGTTGTTCTTAAACTTTACTTGTAAAATATGAATAATTTGAGTGTAAATAATTTGTTAACGTAAAAAGTGCATAAATAGATTTGATATTTTTTGGTTGACGATACACTTCTGTGAAGATTGTCGGTAGAGTGTCAATAAGGTTTCTAGACTCCTCATTATTCTTGCTATTGAAGTGTAGATAATTACGAATGAAGCGAAGAGTGTTATAGCCAAGCCGCACATCATTCTATAAGGAATCAAGCTTAATTCCGCTTAAAATTGATAGATAAATAAACATTTTACGCATTTTTGGCTTCTGGCTATTAATCTAATATTATATAATGAAGCCTGAACTATCAGTAGACCAAAAACTAAACCCCAGTTGGAAATTTCTACCACTCTCTAACTATGTACCTTATTAATACGAGATGGAGAAATGGCATATTTCTTTAATTTAAGCTAAAGATGGCTTTTTGCTGCTACGAGTATCCTCCCTTTAAATAGAATATCCGAAAGAGATTATCTCAGTATCATCGGTACTTGAGCAGTGGTCGGCAAGAGGAACTTAAGTTTTTGACTTTAAATTATCTAAAACATAAAATGTGATCCATATAACCAAAAAGCACATACATATACTCAAAAATAATTTCATGCGGGCGTCTCATCGGCAATGTAACCGAGTACCCATCTAGTAAACGACTTTTTTTCGATGTTTGGCTTCCATGAGGGCTTCTTATCAAAGACATGACCCAAGTAGTGCACCTTGTCATCCGGTGGATAAATAGAACCTCTCAAGGTAACGTAAGGCAAGGATTTTGGAACTTCTAGAAGATAAAACTAGCTCAGTTTTGTTTGGATAAATGGCTAATACATTCCTCTCTGATCACTATGGAACCATATTTAGATACCCTTAGGCTATCTCGTAAACGGTGTTGAGGAATTTTCCTTTTACCAAAAGAGTTGCATCGTATACCTAGGCAACCACCTGGTAGAACCGTTCCTCAAGTTCCTTCAAAAGGTCGTTCACCAAAAGGGAAAATTCGTCACCTTTCGGGGTGCCCTAATTCACTTTCCGAAGTGACAGTCACTTCATCACTATGCCACAGACGTTCTGTTGCAAAAGGGACAATAGAGGTTATGCTTCGACCTGAGGCTTGTTAAGAGCTCCAATAATCTCGAAGGCCCACTCGATAACGCAACGTAATATGTAGTATTTATATACAAGGGCTCCATCACTACTGAGTGGAAGACTGTGTCGATCGACCTGTAGGCATGCTAAGCACTTAATAGCCCGTTCCTTAGAATTCGACCCCTAATGTACAGGTCCATGAGTCTCTCTAGCGTTTACAATAGAAACGAGGGGAGTTTGAAAAGGGTATAGTCCTTAGCAATGACATGAGAGGTTTGACCAGCCTTCGAGATGAATGCCAATCTAACCTGCCACTAAGCCGACAGAATGTGACTTAATCTTACACAGTTCCCGGCAAATATTTTACCATAGAGCTTCGAACATATTTTAGACAAAAAACAATAGTGAGTTTAGAAAATTAATCAAAAGTCTTTGCAGAGGAGGCACTTTTCCTACCACAGTTAGATTTTTAGCACCACAACAGACCAGCTTTTATGAGCAGTAATAAGTAGATAAATAGAAAATCATCAATGAGGCTTTGCACTGCGTCCTATAGTCTATTGTGCCCTCTCCTATAGCACACATGGTCACAAAGTTCCGCACTCCGAACAATTCCAGGAGTTTGCTGGGCGCGACTGAGGTGATGTGATCCCTGTCCACGTAGATGGAACCTAGAGCCATGAGCCCGCTTCTACTTCTACAAATTGCTGGACAATCTAGAATCAGGAGTTCTGCAGTTCCATGTTCCATGTCGGAAAACGGGCAGTTTTAACAAGAGACTATACCCATATTGGACAAGTGCTTTCTGAGCCCTGTATAGAGCACGACAAGGAGACGGAATTTGTCTAGTGAGAGGTCGATCATGTCTCTAAAATTTAAAAGATTGTACCCTCTCAGTAGTAGATGGCGTGGTGCAGCCAGAACTAACAATTCGGCAGCATTATCTACAAGTTTTTGTATTCTTCTGTAATAGTCGCTAATGATTGGTATTTATGACAAAAATGTATATTTTCATCTTGAATTATGCTTAGATCAACTATAGTCCGTTTTGAACATATTCCAATCTAGTTTAAGAACTGAAAGAATCTCAACCGGTATTAGTTTCGCAACTAGCTGCCTTTTTATAGTCAAACTGTGAATATTTTTAAACTCTCTCAATGCCTAAAACTCAAGGGCTTTTCAATTTTGAATATGCCTTTTTACGAAAACAATTTATTTCACTTGTCGGCCAAGTCATATATGCCATGACATCTTCGGTTTTTTCGCTATAATTTCCTTTAGCCAACATTTGCACGATTTTTAAATTAATCTTAATTTAGGAATTAATTAATATTTTATAACCCTTCCGTTTTTTAAAAACTTAACTTAAATTGTTTTAAACAAATTTATATTAATTTCATAACGCATTTTCTTGTCATGTTGTCACTGAGAAATAAAATTTGAGATTTCTATTATTTTTTTACAAATTTAACCAAACAAACGTTAAACAAACAAACCAAAAATTAATTAATTATCGTTTACAACAAAAAAAAATTATAAAAAAATCAAAAAAACGCAAAAAAATTAAAATAAAATAACGTACGTTAACACACAGAAGGACATTCCGAGATAGTAGACTGTATGGGTAAGTTGCATGATAAACAACAACAAATTGAAAAAAATACAAAAACACAAACTTCTGTTCTCAATAAAACAATTTTTAGACGCAGCGAAATTTTGAAATTTAAAATAATTTCTATAAAAATAAAATATTAAAAAAAATCGCTTTAAAAACTACTAAAGACAATTTTTATTGAAAATCATTGCGAATTAGTCTGAGAATTTGTTAGCATACAGTTTATCTTTTCTCTTTAGCTTACTCTTTAAGTCTTCAACTTCCTTAACTGGCCATGCCTTTGCCGTAGTTAAACCACCGTTATTTGTAGTTTGTGTTTTGGATTATTCTCCATGAAACGCTTTAGTGAATTTAATACAATGATACATATTTACGAATCGTTTTCATTTTCGTTCTCTATATTGAGTATATACTTACTTAAATATGTATTGCCTTCCTTTAATATTTTTGACGATTTTGAATGCTTTGAATGCCTGCTTTCGTGTCACTCTCAACGTAAATCTATCATCAAACATTGAAAATTTAATGTACATACTCAACTATTTACATTTGCTCTTCTAAATTCCAAATTCTCAGTCATTCAGCTCGAAGTTTCATTAACGATGCGAAGTTAGAAGGCGAAAGTTTTGCTCATAAATTGTTGTTTCTTCATGCATTCTCATTTTCTACATACCCTCCAACTCGTACACTTACACTCACATACTTATTAGCTTGAATATTTTTGTCGGAAAGGGGTTGCCAACCGCCAAAAAAGAAACAAAAAAATATATACATATATTTCGCTTACACAATAATTTTATTCTACATTTTTTATTTAAAAAAAAAATTTTTTTTCTTTCTATTTTTTAATTACTTTTTTATTATTTATATACATATTTTTTTTCTTAATTTACTTTCCGTTGCATTCACGTCCTCTTCCGTAGCAATGATGAATCCCTGCACAGACAAAGCGATTCCACCGCCGATATTGAAATCTCCCCTCGCAATGCGGCTGCCGAGCACTCGAAACAACAGTGAACCACAAAAAAAACCTCCACTTTTATTACTTGATTTTTCATAATTATTTTTTTCCAAATATCCCATTTAATTTTGTATATATTTAAAGTACATACACACATATCCGTTTTTCTAAAACTGTATTTAGTTTGTATTAAGTCTTGTTGAAGATCACAATTAAAATTAACTTAAGGAAAACTCGTTTTTTATTTATATGTATTCTAAAAACAATGGCAAGGTAAATGAATTCTCAATTAAAATATAAACAACTTTAATTAGGAATTTAGTTCCAATTAAAATTAAATACACAATAATAATTAGGATTAAAAATAAAATTGAGTTACATAGAAAGAATAAACAAAATAAAATATAACTAAAATTAGAAACATAAAATCAATATCAAAATTAAATTCAAATTAAAAATTACATTAAAAATTAAAATAGAATTAAATTAACCAAATTGAATTTAAATTAGAATAAAACTAAAATTAATATTTAATTAAAACTTTAATCGATAATAAAAGAAATTTTAAAATTAAATTAAATTAATTTCAATTAAATTAAAGTTTAAATTAAGATTAAATTTAATTGTTGAATTTGAATTAAAATTAGCAGTTGAATTTGAGTTTTAATTCTAATAATTTAAATTTCAATTAAATTTCATTTTAAAATTAGTAATTAAACTAAAATTTAAAAACTAAAGTAAAACGATTAAAATTCAAATGAAAATTAAAATTCAAACTTAAACTGAAATTCAAATTTCAAATTTAGAAATAAACTTTAAATCAAAAATGTTAAAATTATATATGTATATAATTCCATTTAAATTAAAACTAAAGCTAAATTAAAATTAAAACTTACACTAATATTAAAATAGAAAGTAAAATTAAGTGTAGACATAAAGTAAAAACTAAAACAAAATTTACTCTTAAAATTAATGTAATTAAAAAAAATTAAAACTAAAAAACATATTAAAAAGTTTAAATTAAAAATAATATTAATTTTACAACAAATATAATTAAAATTCAAAACAAAATTAAAATCACACTCAAATTCAAAATTAAAAATAAAATTAAGATTAAATAAATTTTATATAAAATCAAATAATTAATAAATAAGATAATAACTAATTCAATTTTAACTTTTTATTTAAAATTAGTTATAATTATAATTACAAAAATTAATATTAAATTAAAAAAATTCTAACTCAAACCCAAATTCAAAATTAAACTTACTATTTAATACAAAACCGAATTTAAAAATAAAAAAAATTAATTAAAAATTAATTATAACTAAAGTTAATGATAATTCGAATTAATTAAAACATAAAATTAACTAAAATAAAATATAAACAAGAAGTTAAAAATAAAATTGGTTATATTTAAATTTAAATAAAAAGTCATAATTAAAATTAATTTCAATTTAACTTAAATATATGTTTAATCAAAATTATTTTTAAAATTAAAATAAATCAAAATTAATTATTTTAACTCTAATTCAAAGCCAAATTCAAAACTAAATTTACTTTAATACAAATTCGAATTTAAAAATATTGAAAAATAAAATTAGTTATAATTAAAATTTAAATTAAAGATCGGAAAAATAAAATTAATTGTAATTAAATTTAAATAAAAAGTTAAAAATAAAATTAATTATAATTAAATTTAGATAAAAAGTTAAAATTAATTATAATTAAATTTAGATAAAAGTTAAAATTAATTATAATTAAATTTAAACAAAGAATCAAAATAATTCCTATAATTAAAATAAATTAAAACTAAAAATTTCTAACTTAAACTTAAACCAAAATTCAGAATTGAATTTAATATTTACTACAAATACGAATTTAAAAATATAAAAAATTAAATAAAATTTAGCAAATAATTGTAATAAAAATTAGTTAAAAAAATAAAATTAACTGTAACTAACTGAAATAGAGAGTTAATAATAAAAATAAAACTAATTGTAATAAAATTTAGATAAAAAGTCGAAATTAAAATTAATTACAATTCAAATTAAATAAAAAATTATAATTATAATTTAAGTAAATTTATATAAAATTAATTTTGAGGCTTAAATTTCAATTTAAATTCATTTTTTAATATTTTAAATTTAACTTGGTATAATTAAAAGTAAGTTAATAGTATTAAATTTAATTAAATTGACGTCGAATTTAACGCAACACTGAACTAAGTTACAGTTGAAATGAAAAATAAATTTACAATAATTTACATTTCAATTACAGTAAGTTTTAATACAAAAAATTAAAATTAAAAACTATAACAAAACTAAAATTAATAAAAATCAAATAAAACCGTAAATTCAAAATTAAAGAAATTAATCTAATTTTATTTCAAAACTTTAGAAATAGCAATTTATCAAACTAACATAAATCAAAAATTATATTTTTTGCATTTTCGTCTCACAAATTTTGTTTTCTTAAAAACTCTTTTTTTTTGAGGTTATGTTCAAAAGCTTTTGATTTCATTTTTAATTAAACTCAATTTCTCTAACGCATTCTCTTGCATAACGGTTTTATAAAATGAATGAGAGACCTCTTAAAAGCCACTGAGAGATAAAAAACCACCGCAGATTCCACAATTGCTCAGGTATACAATAAAAAATTTGCGCCAAACACTAGACAAATTTACAACAAAATACAAAGTCAAACCAAACAAAGAGAAACACAGAGTAAATTCATACAGCAACACAAACTAACAGTGAAGCAAAGGTACTCCCTCTATAAGCACACTAGTCACACTGATGAACCAAAAAACAAAAACAAAATACAAAACATGAAAAAGCAATAACAATTGAAATTTTACAAAATTTAGAAATTTAAAAAGAAAATCCTATACACTTAAAACATAATCGTAGAGTGTGCGAATTTCAGGAGTATGCTAAACTGCACAAATAGCTTGGAGCCACAAAGTATGAATTCTGGCATCGAACATGCCGCATTGATGGTATCTGAGGAAAAGACCCAACATGACTCACGTAAGAATCAAACAATAAATTTTCTAAAATTTCACCAAATTTGTTGGTTTCGTTTTTTTACCGTATTGTTTGTCGTTTTGTGTTCGTGTACACAGTAATCAACTTACCAAATAAACAAAGATTCACTACAATATTGTATAACCACATATACTTAAGAAAAATTAACAAATTTCTACTTACATATATTCGTACTTATATATATAGAGATATGTATATTCGTTATACTAAAAACAAAAAAAAAGCATAAGTAAAAACAAATGTGTTGTTGTGCAGAATGTATTCGTAAAGATGTAAACGTGTCATGTGTGCAATTAACTACTAACAAAAATTAACAAATTAATTATTTTATTATTACTTTATTTTCGTGCAACGTGTGAAGCCTACACAAATTCATTACTAACAATTTGCCACACCATTCATTCGCTCATACATAGTGCTATAGTCATCATTACTAATCAATCACGAACGCTTCCGATATTCATTAAATTAGTTGCTTATATGCATATATATATGTACTTATTACTCTGAGTTTTTACTAGTAATCATTATCATAACTTCTATATGTCATTGTATTGTATTTATTGTTAAAAAAAAAAATTCAATTGCTCATTTTTTAATTCGTCTTAATTTTTGGAAAGAAAATTCAGTGAGAAAAAAATTAATTGCTAAACTATATTGTGAAAGAGAGAGCTGTTTATAAGTGTAAGAGATCATACAACCAGCTTAACCCACCAATAATGCATAATCTGTGCTCGATTCGCCAAAACTTTGAGAGTATTTGAATATTGAGCGACTTAAGTATCAAAATGTTCTGTTTATAGCTGAAGAGGTTAGAAAATAATGCTAGTATATATGTATTATGTCGTAGTTACCAATATTATATTTCTTCTTTATTGGCGTAGACACCGCTTACGCAATTATAGCCGAGTTTACAACAGTGCGCCAGTCGCTCTTCTTTTCGTTGTTTGACGCCAATTGGAGACACCAAGTGCAGCCAAGTCCTTCTCCACCTGATCTCTCCAATGGAGAGAAGGTCTTCCTCGAATATGTCGAATACTCTCAGAGCTGGAGTGTTTTTATTCATTCGGAGGACATGATCTAGCCAGCGAAGCCGCAGTCTCTTAAAGCTTTAAAATCGACCAAGAGGTGATGTGTGTCGATCCTCTCTTCACGGGTATTTTCCAAGATTTGGCGCTTGGTGAATATTTGGTCAGTTGTTGATTTACCAGGCCTAACACTACACTGATAAGGTCCAATCAGTTTGTCTACGGTGAGCTTTTATCTTTCACACAGTACGCTCGATAGAACCTTATATGCGATGTTGAGGAGGCTTACCCTAAGATAGTTTGCGCAGATTGTGGGGTCTTCCTTTTTTTCGATTGGACAGAGCACTCTTAAATTCCACTCGTCGGGCATGCTTTCGTCCGACCATATCTTACAAAGAAGCTGATGCATGCTTCTTGTCAGTTCTTCGCCGCGGTGTTGAACAGCTCGGCCGGCAATACAATGACCCCCGCCGCTTTGTTGTTCTTCTGCCGGGTAATTGTAAAGACCGATCAAAAATTGATTTAGGCGACCAATGTCAGTTTCGGCTATGTCTCCTGATTCGCCAACGTTGTAACCGTCGAAATATTTCAACCTTATTCTTACAAAGGCTGGACAATGGAGGATAAAGTGCCACCTCTCCTTCTTCCACACAACTGTGAAGGTCAATGTTAAACTCATACTAAAATATCTAAATTTTCGCATGGTAACTGGAGATATGATGTGGTTGCGCATGATATGATGTCGAATATGTAAATCTAGTGAATCGCACTCCAAAATTGAGCCGAAACTAAATTTCGCTAGAGGCACTGAAGTCCATCTCAGCCAAGTCTCATAATAAATGTATGGAAAATTGCATTGCCATGTTCGTATTGATTCTAAAGCTCCCTATTTTGAGGGCGATAATAAAGGTTTGAAATAAAACTCTTGAAAATGTTTTATTTTTATCAGACCATATCAAATTTGATCAGATGATATAGAGCAACAATCGGTGAAAAGAAAAAATAATGACAAGAATTATTCAAAAATATTTTTACTTTTTCTAAATTCTGGAAAACTTCTGTCATTTGATTTTTTTTCGTTGCCCCTTAGGCTACTTATAGGCAATGTCATATTGAAAAGAATTTGCCGGAGGGAATAGAGAAGCAAACCATACTAACTTTGAGCTGCAATTCACTGGATTTAATTACAATATACATATATTAATTTTTGGGGATTGTTGGTCGCTTTCAACTAACTTTACTCATCGAATTTTCTTTGTCTTTATTTTATTATTATTTTTTATTTATTTTATTCATTTTTACCAATAAAAAAATGTCTGTAGTCTTATGTCTTGTGTTATGTTTTGTAGAAAAAAGTAGTCTTCCGTTGTGTCATTAATTATTATGAATTAAAAGTAAATATCGACTAATTATTCTTCATATTTTTCAAACAATTCGGCATTACTACTTGATTTACGGTAAAATATTAAATGCATGATATCACAAACTTACTGGGTTATACTATTGGATCAAATCAAATATATATTAAAATATTATAAAAACAACAAATGTATCTGCGCAAAACAACGCTCCAATCTGACGTCACAAATTGTATTGCAATCAAAAACACAAAATCAAAAAATCGCACATTTTCATCAATAAAAACACCTATGAAATTGTATTCACCACAAACTAAAATCGGAACTCTATGAATATTGTATGGGCTACATACTACCAAAAACAAAAATAAATTAATAAAAATGTGCGAAAATATTCGAAAAATAATTTTAAAAAACTTGAAACACACTACACACAATGAAATTATTTCCCACTCCAAACTGCAATTTGAAAATTTCCAACGAACCATTTATAAAAAAATACAAATATCTAACTAAGAAGTGTTTGGAACCACCTCGTTCTCATTAACGGTTGAAGGTATGGGTCCATATCCGCTAAGCGATAGCACAAATCTTCTGGGTCCGACAACGAGTCTGGCCGGCAGTACAACCTGTTACACCAACTATGGCACGAACATACACACGCCCGTGCCGGTGCGCAAGTGCCACTACGAGTATGATGCGTACGATCGCGACAGCTTTCGACGACATTCGGCGCACGGCAGGATGTCAGGTAGCGTTCAGTTGCAGTTGCCGTACTTTCACGTTCACAACAATTACAAAAGCTCACTGCAAAATCAATATGAAAAAAATAAACAGAAGAAAATTTTTGTATAACAAAGAGACACCAGCAGCCGCAGCAGACTAATGCACACAAAAGCACACACACACACATACATACACGTACACTCACGCATTCGCATACAGTACCTCGCTAAGTTAGTGGAAACAGTGAAAATATCCTATATACACGCACCCTATCAGAGTGTAAAAAATCGAATTTTATGAATTTGTGTTTTGCTTTCATAAGGCTCATATACTACATATATGTATAATGGAAAAAAATAGCTTAACTCAGCTTTTGAAACTTTTGAGTACAACAATTTATTACAAGCGTTTTCTATCTAAACCTAATTCGTATAGACTTGAGCAAGCAGTTTCTTAAAGCTCTGCTATCGGCCTACTTCCCAAGCACAGCATTTCAACTAAAGAAACCCAGCTTACATCCTAACTCAACTTACGCCAATTTATATGTTTTATGTAAAACTATCATCTTTGGTTGCACCGAAGCTATAATACCCTTCACATCATAGAAAGGAATTTCATGAAGATATCTCGTCATAAGAAAACTGTTATGATGTTTTCGTTTTTTCTTGATTCTGATAGTTAATTTTGTACTGCAGCTATATAATACTCTGTTAAGGATATAAATATACATATTTTTATGAAATCCACCCAACCTGACACAAAGTCTTTCTCTGTATCAAAAAGCTAGCTAATACATTTTAAGGGTTAATGTGGGTTTCCTCGGGTAATAAACAGTATTTTTTCAATAATTTCTATCTCGTAGAAAAAATTAAATATATCACTAGATTTTTCAATTGTTACAAACATACACAATTTGGCAAAAGAATTCAGAATTTTTTGGAAAAAAAAAATATTTTAAACTCGGCCATTGAGACGCCATTGAGACGCTCGCGTTGGCAGGATAACTCCTTACAGAATAATCTAAAGTGAAAAAAAAAAACTTTTTGAGTTCAACCCTTAACTTAAATCTTGGACGAAAGAAAAAAACTGAAAATTGGATTTTTGGCAGACAAAAAAAAAACAAATTCAAATAGTTCAAATAGTTGTAATCGAAAAAAATCCTTCGTCCAAGTCCTTAAGAATTGTATCTCAAAGACCTGTGTAAAATTTCATGAAGATCGGTTTAGTAATTCTTGAGAAATTTTACAACCAACTTCAAAAACACTTAGCCTAGCTAGCCTCAGGCGCACAAGTTCTCAAGGCTGTATCTCCGAAACTATTACTCAGATCAACTTGAAATTTTAAGAAAATACTTTAGAAATGCTGCAGAATTGAATAAAACAATAAATAAAATTGCTTTTTTGGAACCCGTAAGCCCATGTAACCTCTTAAGTTTCAAACGTATTTAATATTAATATCATCAGAACCAAAACAGGTCAGTAATATTTTAGGGAGAACTACTCTTTCTGCTTGGATCATTGCTTCGCCGAGCCTACCCCGGGCGGTTGCTTTTCCATTATTGGAGATACAATTCCGGAGTACAACTTTCTTCAAGTAGGTAAAGATTCAACAGATTTCCATTAGATTCAAAGCGTTTTATCGATACCTGGGTGTTCCATATCCGAATCTAAGTTCAAGAAAAATAACCATATAACCATAAAAATTCGATACATAAAAATAATGAATTCTATGTTTTACTTTCACCTCCTTCACTGCCATGCATATACCGTCCATTCATCAAAAATAGGTAGTCATTATATCACTTTCATTATATAATTCGATCAATATGATATAACCAGATCTTACATATGTTATAGAGTATATGCATGACATTCAATATAATATGGTTTTCATCGCTCAGTGCCCCCATATAGTATTAGCAGATATCGCATGTGATTTTTCTAGCATGATATTTCAAACTTGCATGCAACTTCTTAGTTCTAAGACAGAATAAATGTTATTTATAAGTGCTTGACAGAAGAGGACACACACACAATGCTTTCTAGCTAAAGGCACACGCACACAAAGTTACTTCGAAAGCCCAATGAATTATTCGAAGACGCTTTGCGCCACATTTCTATACACAGGCACACATACACACTTATTTCCACGCACAGTATTTTTATGCTTTCCGTTCATTGGTTCATATAGATTTTGATGTATTTTTCAATTTCGTTTATGCAACATATGCAGCTGCATCCGAGCGTTGTTTAGAAGGCGGCCGAAATACACTCCAGGGCCGGAGCGGTGCCTCTGCGCCCCATCACCATCGTCAGCAAATACCTGTCTGCCCGAACAGCGGGCCTTGACTGAGGAACGCCTCACCTCCTGAAACTGCCAGTGTACATTCAACGAATGCTGAACAACACCAATACCCACATCAACAACAACAACAACAACACCCAACACAATCGAAAACATCACGCCAACAGCAACAACAACAACAGCAGCAACAGTCACAGCAACATCATCACGTACATTGTAGCTATGATAAGGATATTGTATGTGACGACACGCAAGCGCACCTGCAGCAATTGCAACAGCAACAGCAGCAACAACAACAGCACGGCGATCAGCCATATATGCACCAGCCAACTCACTGTCACAGCCACATTGCTTACGCGGAACCGCTTCAACAATCCACCACCACACCGACGCCACACCGCCACCAAGCGCAACGCAAGCACAGCCACAGTCCACACCATAGTCGCCATACATCGCCACACAGTCATCACTCGCACAGCCAGCACTCATCACCGCATCAGTCGCATCATCACATGCACGAAACCGATTCGCTGCCGCGTTCATCCCTAACGCATCCACCACGTCCTCACGCAGGCAATGCGCCAACCTCATCCACGCATCATCCACATCAGCATCATCAGCATAATCATCGGCGCCGACGTTCGCGTCACAGTCATCAACAGAATGGAAATGGTACAGGTAATGGTAATGCAGGAGGCGGAGGCGGCAGCGGTAACTCAAGCTTACATGGTCCACATGGACATAGCCAGCATAGCGAACCGCGTTCCTCAAATCGGCATCACAGCCACACACATGGCAGCAGCTGCACACGACGTCATCGCTCAGCCACAGATATTTCCAGCACCTCGCTGAACACGTGCCATGATCCAACCTGTGTGGATCGTGAGGTGCAAGAGATCTTGGTGCGCAAGACCTGTTGCAACTCTTCGCGCACTGAGCTCGCGCAATATTTCGCAGAGGACCTGTATGGTTCCACACGTCGCCCTTCGTCGTGTTGCACGTCTTCGGATTATTGCTATCAGACCGATTCGACTAGTCTGTATGGCTCACGTTCATCGCTCAGTCGCAATAACTCCATTAAGTCGGCATCGGTTGCGTTGCGTAAACGTCGTTTGCACCAGCGACAACCCAGTTACACATCGATTTCATTGCGTGGCTTAAACGCTGGCCGTCCAAGCAGTCAGCCCGGCTCACTAACTTCCGTTTTCGATCGTGCCAAACAGATGGGTATCGATGCCGCCGATTTGGACAAACGCGGTAGTGGCGGCAAAATTGTGGTTTCGCCGTCAAAGGTGACCATCGAACGACAAACATCAAAGGATGCGCTGAGCAATGATCTGCCCGAATATGCGTGCTCGCCGTCACCAATACGTTGGAGCTTCCTGGCCGATGGTAAGTCACCTACCGAATTCGAACGCGCAGTGAGCGAGCTGGACACCAAAGATCCGTGGACTTCGGCGGATGAGCAAACGCGTATGCCACGCGAACCGAAGCCAACTAAGTGTGAGCACCGCAGTGAACATCGCAGTGAGCATCGTTCGTACACCATGCAGCACAGCAGCCGCAAGCACACGCACGATGAGCGCCCAAGCACTTCGGCAGCAGCGGCGGCGCGCAAATGTCGCGAAAGCCCATTGAACTGTGATTTTGAGGAGACATCAACCACAGTGCTTTTCCATCAGGAGGCAGACTCCTACAATAACTGTTGCAATAACTACATCCAATGTAACACCTACCTCGATCAAGATCTGCAGATCACCAGCGAAGACATACATCAATATCTCTCGAAGGGCAATCAACAGTCCAACGATGTGTTGAACAATTCTAAAAATTATCCATTCCAACCAAGCAATGCCTTGGAATTCCAGTATAAAAACAATTTCGCCAACAATAATACCGGTGCTGCCTCCTCGGAGGGTGGTGACAGCGTACGCGGTTACGAATTCTGTTTTCGACGCAACTCCAGCAAAGAGACAAATCTAAATCAGAATTCAAACGTTGCTGCTGGCACAGCCATTGGCGAGTCTGAGGGCGCCACAGCCTGTGCCGCGTCCTCATGCAGCAGCACACCGCTCTCACCAACCAACATCAACCTCTCGTCTAGCACGAATAATATTAATATCGTCTTCGGCAACTACACCGAACGCAACGCCAACGAAGTCAAGTTCATTAACACCACACGCGGCGGTGATACAGTTGCGGTCTCAAGCGAGGCGCATCACAGCGGGTACTTGCCATACACCTACCCAAGCTACGACTACACAAACATGTCGGCAAACTCACAGTTTGACAAGCCGCTAGGCATTGGTGAGCTACCCAAAGACTTCACTAGCACTGCCGGCAGTGCTGCTGCTGCCGAGGAGGAAGGCGCAATTGGTGGTTGCTCCAGCGCCACTTGTGGCTCGCCAACGATCACCGCCACAAGCGATGATCATCACTCATCCCTACTGCAATCGCCTGTACCGACTGGTGTCTCTTTCGAATCATTCGATGCTGCTTCCGATCACAATTTGATATCGTGTCGTGGCAGCTGCCAATTTTCACCAACACCACGTTCACCACTATCGCCTGCATCGCCAGCCTCTTCACCATGTTTGTCGGCCTCCATCAATCCGGCTGCCGCTTCCTATGTGAACGCACATCATCCATATTTTCATTATCAGGCGCATGGCGCCGATCAACAGCACTCACCCAACAGCGGTGCACATCATCATTATCACAATCACCAGCAATATCATCATCATCAACATCAGCATTTCACCGAAAGCTTTAAGATCAGCAATGCTTTCAAAAAGGTGCGCAAGCGTGCACGCAAATATACCGATTTCCTGCGCAAGAAGTGAGCTAGCCGATCGAACGACCCAACGATCGATGTGCGCTGAGCAGTTTTCGTAGACAGCAAACGTGCATCGATCGTTTGTCAGCACACATCCAACAACACACTTGGATCGTTTGAACGACGCTTTGCTAGCGCGAAGTAATTGTAAAAGTTTGCTATGTGTATACGTGTCTCTATTTTGTGCAGATTCTCCCTACTTCGGCAAACGGTATGTGGTCGTGGCGCTCAACCGACGCGCCTTTAGTTTGGACGAGGCTGGCAATTGAAGTCGCGGCAGCTGTAGCACGAAGTGTAATGGAGCTTTCGACGAGCTTTCACTTACTTTTGTGCTGATTTTCAAACTGAGCGCGTACTACAGTTATGTGCTAAGAGTTCTGGATTCATTGACTCCCAAGTGGCGGTTGGCATAAACATAAAGCGTAACTGTGCGGCCAACAAGCTTTCATTTTATTTCATACTGATTTTGAAAGTGTTCCTGCTCTACCGTTATGTGATCTAGTTCCAGATCTAACGACTTCCAGCACGTTTTATGGCTACAGTTGGCGCTCGGGCGACCTATCTTCACTCATCCATGGCATGTATTTGAACTTAAGCAATCAATTAGCGTTCCTTGGTGTTACACAATCAAGCTTGATCTTCGCAATCAAGCAGCAGGCGTCAAGCGTATGGCGTGCGGTGAGCGGCTGACATTCGAAATACAAAAACAAACCTACATACATACATACATACATATGTCAATATGTATTTTGTATCAATCTTGAAAAGCAATAAAGCGCAGTAAGCTGTAGATAAGTATTGAAAAATAGAAAAAGAAGAATAAGAAGAAGCAGAAGAGTGTCTACTAATGTACACAATACTTGGGTAGGTGCGGCGTGTTATCCCGTTATTTGAATTGAGTGTAAGGACCTAGAAGCATAAGCAGACGTAAATTATTTACTTTGTTCACTGCCAAACAAAACAAAATCTAACTGTAAAACAGAAAACCAAAAACTAAATATGCGAATGTATGCAAAAACAATAGAAGTTGAGTAATATATGTATATGTATAAGAAATGCAAAAGTGTGGCAACACCACCCAATTAAATGCCAAATTCCGTATGCACAAACCAAAAAACCAAATAGTGAGCTGCAAAGTGCTGTGTGAGTTGTTGGGGGCGTGGCTGCGCACGCTCTTTTCTACTGTACACAAACACACATACATACACAGAAAGACATAAAATAACGGTAAACACACATTAAAGCTTGCAAATAGTTGCCCGGAACACGAGATCAGCAGGCGTGCAGTGCGCAAGATCGACGCCGACGACTGCTTGACGAAAAGCAACTAAAATTAAAACTAAAAAATAAAAAAATAAAAAATAAGCAGTTATACTTTAATAATTAAAAAAACAAAAACAAAGCTAAAAAACACTCGAGCATATATGTAAAAGCAAAACAAAAAAAAAGTAAATGCGAAATTGTGACACAACGACTATTTTAATTAAAAATAATTAAATTAATTAAGGCAAGCAAAAGAAATAGGTGATTATTGTGAGAACCCTTAGCGTAAGGTATGCATCAAATGAATTTGTATTAGTCAATAAAATACAAAAACAAAAATTATAATAATATGCATAAAAATACTTGGCATTCATGGCATAGGAACTCGTACTTTCCAATTATATTCGAAAAAAAGCAAGCAAGAAACAAAAATTAAATAAATCACATAGTAAAGATGCTGTACAGTTAATTTACAAAAACAACAGCAAGCAAAAAAAAACGTAAAGTCCCTAAAACAAGCAGCATTGCAGTTCTCATAAGGCTAAGTTAAAGCGCACATTGATTTTAAACTGTTCGACGAAGCAAAAAACGAAAACCTAAAAGCCCCAAAACCCCAAAACCCCACACACACACACACTAGAAATAACTAAGCTTTCACTCATACGTACACGCATGCACCAATACATTGGCTACGAATATAAGACATATTCTTCAGAAAACAAAATTTAATTTTTTTCAAATTTCATATCGTTGTTGCGCTGGTATTTTATTACGCATAACTGTAATTTGAGCATCTAAAAGAACTGCAGTTGTTCGATCTTTAATAGAAAGCTTTGTCCTTTACCTTTTCCATGGTGCCGCGTCTCATTATCAATATTACTCGTCCGACTACGCGACAAAACTCCGCTCTTTTTTTTAACAATTGCAAGTATCTCTCAGCGATAGATGTTCGTGAGCAGGGGACAGCGCTAAAATATGCAAGTCTCCAGACAGAACATTTACTTTGATTAATTATAAGAATGCATCGTTCAATGACATGATCGTGATGTTAAGAACACGCCGAGAGCATTTCGTAAATGAGAGAGAGCATAGTATGAGTTTTCAACTCTCAGTAAGCATGCTGAGAGTAAAATATTAAGCAAGATCTTCTGTTGCCTAGTTATGTTTTATCAATCTAAATCTTCAAATAAGTCTACTAATACCACGAAAGTATTTTATAAAGTTAGTTCTATTTCTATTTCGAATTTCTCACCAATAAAGTCTCCTATGGAACTGATAACGAGTCACTGCCGATGTTTGTGGGCTGGTTGTGTACTGACGGAACTCAATTTCACTTCTATCGACCAAAGCTGGTCGCTGCTGAGCAATAACTTCTTTCAGACGATCCTATTGCTGACGAACAGTCGTTGTTATTTTTTATATGTATACCCGCCGGCGATGGCTTTACCCCACGGTGCTTAAAGGCACATAGATCAAAACAATGCATTGATCAACTTCCAAATAATACAAGAAGTTTAAAAATATTATTTGGCTCCGATTGACCAGGTAAGGGAAACCGTTTTCACCTTGCTCGGGTGCGAGGGCGACCTTAAACCTCTGCCATGCTGTGAGTTCAGCACCCGGCCGCAGTGCGACTCCACACTAAATTGAATTTTCAATTATGTCCTTTAGGTTTAAGCCACAGTCATCACGAATCCCCCAGAAGGTCAAACCCGATAAACAGATTGGAGCGAATTTCAAGGGCTAACTGGTCTCCGTGGTATAGTATCATATTTAAGTCTCTGGTCAGACCTTGTAGTTATTTTTTCTTCCAGGTCGACGAAGTTCCGAAATACGAGTTTAACCATAGAGTAAGAGCTCTTAGTAGACGATTCCTTGCCAATTCCATTAAACACATAGGATAACATTTCTAACCGTCAGTTTTGAATCGGCCACCGTATCCGCTCCCACACCGCGATTTGATCAAAACCGCTTTCACTTGACGTTATCGTAGTTGACCTACTTTTTGTCACCAGTAAACGCTCGCTTCAGAAGTACATCGATTTTCTTGCGATATGCAGATGGGAGTTCGGGCTATTAGTATTTTTTTGTGTTGACTCGTATGGCAACCATACATGGAGCACCTTTTAGTATTTAGTCTTTTTTAAATGGTTCCAAAAGATTGTTTCCACCTCACCTTCTTTCATACAACTTCTGCAGATGGCGTGTGTTAAGAATCCTAGCATTACAGAATGGACGCCAATAGGGCAATGGCCTGTTAAAAGCCCCACCACTAGGGAAAGGCTCACCTTACTGAGATCTAAGAGATCACTAGATCTTTTGCGATCGATCTTGGTCCAAAAGGATATTCCGAAAACGTATTTACCGACGGTGGCCCAGCGCTGCCCAAGCCCCCGCGAAGCCCAGCTATCTGGTAGTAGAACAAAAGAGCTTACGGGATCACCGACCCGCTCCCATTTCCTCGCTAGCTCATTAGATTTACAATTTCATGTGATTCCGCTGTGTCCTGGCTCCCATACTAATCTTATCACAAAGACACTCGATGTTATAATAGCGAGTCTTGACTATTATCGCGGCGCTGCTATCTGAGTGGATGGTCATTTCTCTGATGGTGGCTACACTCCGGAACAGTAAATTTACTGCTATCTTAATGTCGTATTATCTTTCACATACCAATTGTGCTAGAATAAATAATTCATGCGAGTTGTTTCTTCGATTCGTTACTCATCAAAGTTTATCGATGTTCAATAAAAACGATCCATATTAAGTATAATACTATTCCTTGAAGCTTCTGTGGAGACTTTCAGCTGCCTATCGTTCCACAACAGTTACATTTTCCTGTCCTAATGTTTCCTGTAATATATAAAATATGAACATACAAGTATGTACATATATGTAATTAAGTCCTGCGACACAACCTTTAGCTAAATAATCGGTCGATGGCAAATTCTAAACCTTTCAGTCTGATCTTATTGTGTGTTCGTTTAATTCTACAAAAGCTTTTACTTTGACTCGCACTGACTACGACTCATTCTCGCTCGATTATTAACAGATTACTTTTTATATATGTAATTATACTTATGAAAATATTAATTTTAAGAAATTGCAAAAAAATATTCTAAATAACGATAAAGTGTAGATTTATAATAAGTAAATGTGTAAAGTTGTTAGTCGACTTCAGTTGTAAATCGTATGGAATTTGAAAAGACGCAATTTTGTAATATCAATTCAGCAGAAGTAATGATTAATGATTAAATAATGAATTACAAAAGCAAAATATTAGTTGAAAATAAAAAAAAAATACAAAAAACACAACTATATAATAATAAATAATAATACAAATAAATTAGATAAGACGTTAAAGTACATGCAAACAAAGAGCAAAATGCGTGCGCAATAGGTTAAAAGTGTTAAAACAACAACAAATACATGTTTTTCAAGTATTTAGGGAGTAATCTAAAAGTTAAAGTACGCGCGCGCCAAGTGAAAATATTTTAGTTTTTTTTATAAAATAATGCAAAACTATGAATATTTTTGTTTTAGTGAAAAGTTTTTTCAGTTTATTTTTTCTAAAATAGTTTTTTTAAGTAAAAAAATTTTGTTTTTTAATTTTTTTTAATTATTTTTTCTTTTGTAAATTATTTCTTTGTAAATATTGTTTTTTTATATATTTTGTGTTGTATTTTTTTAAATATTTTTTTTAATAAAATAATTTTTTTTTGTAAAATTTTTTTTCAAGTAAATTTGAATATTTGTATTTTTTTTATTAATTTTGGAAAAATCAAACAGAAATTTAGTTTTAATTTTCAGTGTTAATTTTTTAATATTTGTTATTTACTAGAAATATTTTTTTTTATTCTTTTAAAAAAATATTTGATTGTATACAATATTTATTTAGTTTGTAAGCATGTGTTTTGCCTCTGAGAAATTTTTTTGTATTTTTTTGTCTAAATAAATATATTTTTGAAACTAAAAAAATAATCCTATTTAATATTTTGGGAAAAAAATATTTTATTATAGTATTTAAGCCGTTACTTATCATTATACATATCGTTATTTTTTCAATATTATGTATTTCTCATTTTTTTAATATATTTTTTTTTTTGCGTAAATATTTTTTTTAATTAAAAATAATTTTTTATAATATTTTAATTTAATTTTTTTTATAAAATAATATTCTGCTTTATTTTTTTGTTCAAATATTTACTTTTAGAAATTTATTTAAATAATTCTTCTTGTAAAATATCTATTTTTAATGCAAAAATAATATTTTTTCTGCATATTTTGAAAAAATTACAATTTTTTTTGGAAGTGAAACAAAAATACAAAGTAAAAAAACTTTATTTTTTAAATTTTTTAATAAAAAAATTAAATTTTTTTGAAAATGAAACAAAAATACAAAATAAAATAAAATTTTAAATATTTTTAATAAATATTTTTTTTTAAAATTTTTTACAAATTGTTTTTTAATTTTTTTTCGTCGCAATATTTTTTCAATTAAAAAATAATTTGATTCTACATCTTATTAAATAAATTTGTTCGTTTATTTAGTTTTTTTATTAGAATAATTTTTTTATGGACAATGTTAATTTTGAATATTTTTAGTTTGTTTTTGTATATATTTATATTTAAATTTTTTTGTAAACATAGTTTTTACTTGAAAAATGTTTTCAAATTCGAAAATAATTTGACTCCAGATTTGGAAGGATATTTTTTTGTTTTAAATAAATATTGTTTTAATTTTTCTTTTTTTGTCAATTATTTTTGAAATTTTTTCCATTCTCTGTGTAAGTTTTTTAATTTTTTTCAGTAATATTTTTTGTTTGAAATAATAAAATATAAAAGAATTGATATTAAAACTGTTTTTATAAATTTGTTTTGATTTACTTATTTTGTTTTTTGGAAAAATTTAAATTTTAAAAATTTCTCATTTTATTTTTATCTTTTATGTATATATTTTTAAAATTAAAAAAAAAAAAAAAAATTTTGAAATCCACCAATTAAAAAATCTTTTGAAACTTATTTTTATTTTTATAATTAAAATTTTTATTAAAAATTGATTTTGTAAAAATATGAATTTAAGAATTTTGCAATTTATTTTTATTTTTATTAATTAAATTTTTTGTGAAAATTTTTGTTCGAAATAATACAATTTGTTTTTTTTTTTTAAATATCAGTTTATTTTTATTTTTTATTACAATATTCTTTTTTTTTGTAAAAATATCTGTTTTTAAAATTTTAATTTATTTTTGTTTTATGGTTGTTTTTTGAATGTTAAAATTTTAATAGTATATGAATCCGTGACACAATATAACACAAATTTCGATATTCCGCGAACTTTTTTCTGGGCTTTAAGCTTTAAGAGCGCACACTTAATACACACACCACTGCAGCTTCATGCTATAAAGTTCCTATAATTTAAAAAAAAAATACTGCGAATTAATTTCTCTTCAACAAACATTTAAATGGCTGAAATTAAAAAAAAAAACAGTAATTTGAATGAAAAAATTATTCGAAGCAAAATAGGCATATGTAAAGTACTTAGAAGCACAACAAATACACACTTGCCACTTAACCAGAATTCTAAAGGCACTGCTCGCAATTTGAACCAAGAATTTCGCATTTGCAATCGGTGTGCAATTTTTGTGTGATTTTTTTTTATAAATACGACTACTGTCTTCCATTAAAATGAAATGAAGAAAAGGTAACAAAAGAGAAAAACAAAAACAAAAATCATTTAAGTAACTTGATTTGACCAAGCAATTCGTTGTTGTTGTTGTATGTTTCTCACTTTTGCATTTCTTTGAATGACACACACCAGTCCACACTCACACACACACACACATGTATAAGCGTATTTGAGTAATTAATTAAGCTAAAATTAATTTAAACGAAAATTCAAAGAAAAAATCAACAAGCAAAAAATGCGCGACAAGCAAGTGTTACAACAACACAAAAACGAAAAATAAATATAAAATTAATTAAAAAAGGAAAAACAATTCAAATCGAATGTACCTTGTGCGAAAAAACACTGTATGTAAATATAAGTTTAATAAAATTAAAAAAATAGAAGTAAAATATAATGAAAAATAATGATTTAATTTAAATAATAATTTAATTAAAGGAAAAATAATTAGATTAATTGAAAAATAATACAAGTAAATTTAAAATAGTGACAACAATAATCGTAGCTATTAACAAATATAATAAATTAATTAGGCAAATTAATTGTAATGAAACGAAAGGAAATAGTTTAAAAAAATAATTGAAAATACTGAAATTATAAATAAAAAATATAAAAAAATTATAAATAAAAATACAAAAATTAGAAATAAAAAACATTATACAAAAAACAAAAAATCACAACAACATTAGCGCCACAGTTAACCAACAAAAAATGAGCAAAACAATAAGAATGCAAATTAAAAAAAAAAATAAAAACAAATAGTGAAATGACATTAAACTAAAGTAACACAAATAAATAGCAAAAACAAAATAAATAATTATTAAAACAAGCAACAAAACAAAACACAACAAAATCGCATAATGATTTAAGTCATTTCGTAAATAGTTAAAATTTTCAATGCACTGCCAAAAAAGGTTTTTAAAGTGAAAATAGCGACAACAATGTTATGTTCTTTTTGTACATATTATATAATAATTAAAAAAATATAACATTATAAACAAAATTATGAAAAAAAGGAAACACAAAATGAAACATGAATACAATGTAATTAAAATACTAATAACTAACGGTAGTGGAAATATCTCGTAACGGTATAATTTTATTGCACTTGAATATTTAAATAATATATATATATACATACATATAATAACAATAAAATTAAAAAAATTATAACACTATTGTAATGAATAGTTGAAGCATAAGCAATGATAGTAAATATAATAAAATTTACCGATAATTATTAAAAATAGATTTGGTATACAAAATTTTTTGAATAGTGGACAATTATGTAAGTCAGTTGCATGAAAAAATTTTTAAAAATATTTTTTTAATAAATTAAATATTAATTTTATTTTATCATAATAAAAAAATACATTTAAATTTAAAACTATTTGTAATTTTTTTATTAATTAAATTTAATTAATTAATTAATTAAATTTAATTATAATTAATTAAAATTTAATTAATTAATTAAATTAATTAAAACTTTTATTAAAAATACTTTTAAAATTAATTTAAAATTTTTTGTTAATTAAATTTGGAATAATTTTGTTCAAAAATGCCTTTAATTTTATTAACAAATACTTTTTAAATTTAATTAATAAAAATTTACAAATATTTTTAATTGAATTAATTTATAATTAAATTTAAAAGTATTTTTTAATTTTCTCTTGTAGTTTTTACATACTTTTTTTTTTTTTAATTTTAACTTTTGTTTTAACTTATTAATATTTTTTAATTTTCTTATTTTTATTTTTTTGAAATTTGTTTTATAATATATTTATATATTTTTTTTGTAATGTTGACTTACTCTTTTGGTATAATACCCAATACATTAATAAATAAATATTTATAAAGCTCTTTATCTGCAATCTGAAGAGTAAACAATAACACTAATTAATGTTAGCGTCCGTTTCTTGCTAATTTTTGGGTTACTAAAACCGAAACCGATAATCAAAACACTAACATGTATAATTGTCAAGGGGTGTGGGGGTCAAAAAACCACCATGATTTACTAAAATGACAAAAATGGCTGTACGTGATGGAAAATTTCGAACTCAAATTCGTAATCAGGACAACTCAAACACCCAACAGACCATTTAACACAACAGTCGCAATTTTTTCCTTCAGATTTGTTGACTAGTGTAATTAGTTATTTTTTATGCCATTGAAAACTTTTTGCATTAAAATTATTTTTATAATTAAGATTTAAATTTTTTTACAGAATTTTAAAATTTTCACGTTTTTGTAATTGAAAATTTTCAACTAAGTGTGGCAGCCTGAAAGAAGACTATTTTTGGGAATAAAAAAAAACTACTGTATCCATTGTTAAAGCTTGAAGCGTATATTTTTTACATATTTTAAGAAAACTTAGTAAATTTTTGAAGAAAAATTAAATATTTTTCGAGTTGCACACGATCTCCGATGGCACTAAAACGATCAGCCACAGCTGCAGTGATATCGGCCTTCTAAGATTCTAAATTTCTCCCTAAATTTCTAAAATTCTCACTAGAAGCCCACACAATGAACATGTTCGCGAAAAAAAAAAAAAAAAATTGACAAAATGTCAGCGGTTTAAAAAAAAATTAATTTTGTCCGAAATTTTTGCTCGTTTCTTGCATAGAAAGCTGTATACATAAGCTGCTAACAGATCAAACGCCTGGTAGATAGACATACATAAATACAGAACATGCAAAAAAAATTGATAGCGATCGCCCTATTTGTCTCTCAAGCAAATTTAAAACATGTCTTTTCCCACTCATACTCGCAAAATTCTCTTGAGTTCATGTTGTATTGAGCAAAAGTTCTTCCATATTAAACATTTCTCTGCTCGTTTTAATGAGCACTACTATCTTGTCGAACTAAAGTATAACAAAGTTATCTGTCGGGAAATCGGTGTATTAACTGGAATCCGTCGGTGAGGCTAAACATTTTAACAAGTTGCGTCCTCAAACGAAGAAGCTGGACACTTTTTCATGTCGAACTTTCGGTTCAGGAATCATCTCTAGGCGTTTTATCGTTATGTGACGGTCTTTTTGATCCATACACAGCAGTTCGGGACATCACAACGGACGGACATCATTAGCTTTCCAAGTGAGATTATTTGTGTCAGCCTAACCTAACCCAAGCTATATATCGAAATTCTATGCCTGCTCTGTTAATGCCACTCTATTTGATTAATACCAGTTGCTTGTTCGTTTCACAATTTTCCAAGGTTTCACAAATCCAAAACAGCCTTGGATGGACAAAACAATTTTCACAAATTTGAACATGTTTCAGTACCTATTTAGTGAAAATTATGACCTTTGTTCCTCACCATTGTTCTGCATTAAACTTCAAGCCTTAACTCGTGGTCAAGATTAAAATATACTTTACTCGGCACACGGCATCTCCTTATCGAGAGAGTCAAGAGCACCATAACGTGCTCAATTGAGTCAAATATAGTGCGATTAGGGATTATAACTGAAAGTGTATGGTTTCGGGTATTTACTGCGTCCAATTCTCCTCTGAGGTCTGGCTATAAATGAATTCTTTCCACTAATACTTCTAAAGTACTTTACTAAAATGTTTTTTTTTTCGTTTTTGTTTTTTGATAAAGTAATTACTTATAATTTTGTCATAATAATTACTTCGAAGTACTTTTGTATGCATCGTCAGCGTTGACTGCCCATGTGAGACGGCAAAAATTTTAAATCACCTATAAATAACTAGTTTAACGATATAATAACAATTAACTGAAGAATTTTTTGATTTTGAAATTATATATGATTATTATATCTATAATTGATTTTGAGCCGAATAAATTGTTAATTACGACGTTTACGATTAATCTGATCTGATCATAGCACTATTCTGAAAATGTAATGGAAGGAATGAGGTTCCCATAAAGGCTACATTTACGAATAGGTGCCGTTATTAAGTGATTATATAGGACGTTATTATCTTCACAAAGCTTTAGGGAAGGAATACAGTCTTTAACCGTACTTTTCAACACATTTTCTGCCGATTACTTATGTAGATACCTGCTCTCTTAGAATGAAGCAAGAGAAGGTAACGTTGCATACATTCTCTCTGAGAATAAATCAAGCGAAAGTAATGTTTGCAAATTATTCTAGAATTATTTGTGTCATTATTCAAACATAATTGAAATTATTTGAATAGTTTTAGTTAAAGTTTTTGAATTTTTTTGCCATTACTTATTTTATTTTTTAACTACTATTATTATATTTTGACAAGAAAAATAAAATCATTGTTTTTAATTATGTACTTTAGCATAGTATTAGTAATGGATTTGTAATCATTGGTATTTAAATATTTTTCGTCAGTCTGTCCAAACCCTAATTCCAAGTTTTCTTGTTGCAATTATGACAAGCATCAATTTTGAAATTGCAACACAATTCGTATTTAGTTTTCAGTTTTATTTTGTAATTTGCTTTAAATAAGAATATTTTTTTTTTTTTTTGCAATTATTTAATATTTTAATTTTTATTTAACTCATTATTATTTATTAAATATTTTCGAGTTTTTCAAAAAATAAAATATGGTACATAAATATTGAAATTATTTAGTAAGGCCACGAAATCAAAACCAACCGTTAACACTGAGAAATGAAACTAATAATTCATGCGAATATTTGATTACATAAATAATATTCTAAGTAATTAAAAATCGACTCTAACGGCATTGCATGGTTGAGCTTTCCATGCGACAGAGCTGGCTGTAATTACTTGATTACATGTGGGTTTAAAGATGACCACATTTTTTCAAACAAAAATTTTTTCAAACATACAACACCGTTCCCATTACGAACTTAAAACGTAAATGAACTTCAAATATTCCTTCAAACCAAGCTCAATCTCACTTGGTTCAGTTGTGGCGCGAGTGGAAACGATGCCAAGCAGTGCTGTGTGTTATTCTAAATGTATATAACAAAAATAAATCATTGTTTTGCAGTTAAGACATACGAGTTGATTGAATTAGAAAATATATATACACATACATACATATAAATATGAGAGTAAAAGAAGAAAATGAAAAATAAAACATAAATAAAATAAAAATTTTTAATGTTCATCAAAACGTAAACGTAAACGTAACGTAAGTTTAAGTAATTTGATTGAACACATAATTATTTAATAAAGACAACATACGCTATAGAGCAAAATAGCGTAAAATATCGTTAGTAAATAAAATAAAGAAAATTTAAAACTGCAAAAAAAACAAGTTAAATAGATAAATGCAAAATACAATAATGACAAAACAAATAACGAATGCAATACACAAACAGAATATGAAAATAATAAAAAAAAGAACAAAAACAAAAAAACTAACGTAAACGAAAATATTATAGCTGCAAACTCACGAACTATAAATGGTTCAAAAGTTTTTTCAAAATTTCTTAAAATAATACTTTTTTACATTATTTTAATTTTTTTTTTCAAAATATCAAATTTTAAAATTTCAATTATTTTAAATTTATTTTCAAAATTTTTAATTTTTCATTATTTTTGGTTTATTTTTTATTATATTTCCCAAATTTTTTTTATTCATTTTCTTTTAAATTTTTGAATTTCAAATTTGTAATTTTTTTTTTTTTTCAAAACTTTAGAGTTCATAAAAAGCTTAATTTTTTAATATTTTGTGTTTTATTTTTTATTCATATTTTTTTTCAAAATATCAAATTTTTTCTGAATTTTTAAATTTATTTTCAAATATTTGTGCTAACTATTTTCAAAATTTTGAATTTCTCAATATGTTTTTCTTAAAATTTATTTTTATTTTGTTTTTGCAAAATATTTACTTTTTTATAAATTTTCAAGTTTCAATTATTTAAAATTTTTTGTTTTAAGTTTTTATATTTTTTAAAACTTTTAATTTTCAAATATTGGTTTTTACTTTTTTTTGGTTTTTTATTATTTATTTTATATATTAAATCTTTAAATCTTTTTCCAATTATTTCTTTCAGAATATCCAACTTTCTACTAAAATTTTAAATTTCAAATTATTGTTTTAAATTTGTTTCTAGTTGTTTTTTAATTTTTTTTAGATATCAAATTTCCTTCTAATTTTTATATTTCAAATTATTTATTTAATTTTTTTTCAAAATTTTCAAAATTTTTTAAATATTTTTATTTAAAATTTTTTGATTTTTTTATTACTTTTTTCAATTGTTATCAACTTATTAGAATATGAATTTCTTTATTTTTAGGTATAACCAATATTAAATATAAATTAGTAACGAAACACAACAACACGTAAAACAAACATTATTGATTATGAAGGCATACAAATAAATAAATAAAATTACAACATATGAAATTGAATTATATAAAAATTGCTCAATTTAGCAAGAAATTTAAATAAAAATAAAGAAATGAAAGAAAATGAAATAAATAAAAAAATACGTTAAGAACAATTTCATTAATGTCTTTCCTTTGCTGGTATGTGGGGATGAGGGGAAAAGCAAGTATCGACTGATCAAAATTGACACGGGAGAAATTTCAACTAAAATTTAACACTGCCTTTCGAAATGTTTAAGGGGTTATATCCACTTGTGATTCTCAAAAAATCGATTTTTTTTCATTGTTTAAATGTACATATATTCAAGAATATTCTCTGAAAATTTCAAATCGATCCGAAAATTAGTTTCGGAGATATGAGCGTTCGAAAGTAGGCGGAGCACGAGTCGGAGTAGCCGTTCCCGAAACTTTAAACGCGTTTATCTCAAAACCGTGTTTTCAAAGTCGGTGATCAAAATTTCTCCGAAACCGCTAAACCGATCGGTTTGAAATTTTCACACGACTTACTCAGATATATTTTTCAGGTAATGATCGAAGGAATAAGGTTTTGGACAATAATTTCGAAAAACTGAATTTTCTTTTGAACAGCCGCCATTTTGTCAAAAATCAAAATTTTTACTAGACCTTCGATCATTACCTGTATTTATTTATCACAAAACTAAATATTTTTGGATTTTGGTTTTCAGATAATTTGGACCAGAGATATCTTGATCACCGCCAAGCACTTTTTTGGACGTTTCTCCGCACATCATCTACAGGAGCTAGGGGATCCAATATTTTTTTAAATAAACCACTGATTGTTAAAGTACATTAAATTCTGTTTAAGTACATTTTTTCCATTAAAGTATAAAATAAAATGCCTCTTTGGAAAAAATTCACAAAAAAACGCGTTTTTTCTGCCTCGCAAGTGGATATAACCCCTTAAGTAAAATATTTCATTGTAAAGAATCAGATTTGTGGGCAGAAAATACAGAGTCTTTTCACTACGATAATGCACCGCTACATTCTAGCATGACTGAGACTGACTTCGCTTAGCCATCGTATGCGCCAGATTTGACTCCATATGACTTTTTTCTGTTTTGCAAACAGAAAACTGCGCTTCAGATTCCATTACTTGCCCTGAATATATATTCCGATATATATATATATTTATAGATAAACCAGATTGCCATAAATCACAAATAAAATCGCAAGCAACATCAATATATACATATATAATTCGACAATAACAACAATAAACCCTTGTGATTCTAAATTACGTCCTCTACGTCTACAAAGTTGCTACCCAAACTACTTATAGAAAAGTGTGGAGAAGTTACATATTATATAGTCCAATGTCCAGATCGAAATTTCACCCATTAAAAGTGAAATATACATTGGTAACAAAAGTCTTCCTTTTGCTTAGAATCCATGACATCATCACAAGATAATCTCCCATCGGTAAAACCAGTCTAACTATCTCATTCTTCGGATAAAAGTTCTTTACGATTTGATCACCCTGTAAAATCAACAGATCTAATATATAGGAACCAAATACATATTTAATACTGAAATACATATGTATATACTCACAACATATGGACAAGTGTGATTTATATTACTGAATGGTACAAAAAATGGGTACAACAAATTGGCAATGGGATTATTCCTCTTGTGGATATATTCACAAGCATCTAGAGTCGAATTCAGCACAAAAGGCTTATAGCCGTTGGCTTTCTTCAAGTAAGCAATGCTCAACTAAAGTAATGATTAGAAAACGACTTTGATATATTGTAATTTCAGAAAAGAAATCCCCATAACAACAAACATACCTTAATATCGTCGGCTGGATGCAAAAATGATATATTTATATTGAGCGCCGTCACATCTCGTTCTATCGCACGCAAACGACACTCGTTTATCACCACCCAGGATTTATTGAAGGACTCGCAGTGCGCATTCGTAAACTTAATATACACCTTCGGTTTGGCCTCCACCCATGTCTGTTAATTATGGAAATAACATCGATTTCGAAAGTTGATCGTATAAGAAGACGCACTTACCACGCTCAAGAATATGCATATTAGAAAGATATTGGGCAAAATCATTACGCGGACCAAAGGTTTCATACAGTTTTGTGTCTCGAAACACAATGCTGTGATTTTTTTGCAAACTGTATGGTATTGACTAAAAAGCCATAAAATAATTAGTTCTCATTGAATAAGTTCAATTTTTAAAGCGTGTTCAAAGTTTTAAAAAGTTATCCAGTCTAATTCGCGAATGCAATGCGATCATAATGACACGGTTTCATAATGACACGTCACTTTGAATGACAGAAATAGAATAATTTATATATAGGCTAGATATGTATGTGTTCGGCTCAACTACCACTAGCCTGTTGAGTATCAAATCGCCTAGAATATTAAATTTCTTTATTTTTGTTCGTACGAGAATCCCATAATTGACGCGGATTTGAAGGCTGATATGTCGAAATGATTATCGCAAAAAGTGTGCGAACTTCATTTTCATTCCAGTGATTAACGTGTTCCAGCAATTGTAATTGCTGGCTTACTTCTCCAAAACTTGCACACACCGTACCATTCACAGTACGCAATGACTCAAATAAAGTTGAACCGCGTACATTAATCAATAGCAACCGAAGGTAGTTTTTCGGGTGGATTGTGTAAATTCGTTCTAATGCATTAGTTGAGAACGCACCTGAATGTACATCTACTGGTTGGCCTTGCCATGTATAATATAAGGGTATTTCCGAATAGAGCAATGTTCTCAAAAACGGATCACTGCGGAAGTTGAGAAAAAACTCGTCAATGTTAGTTTTGTTGCTGGCGGTGTTTCCACTGACTGTACTGTATTCTCTGGGTTGAAATACACTCTTTGGCCATTCTCCAAATTGACTGCGAGACGCACAACAGTCGGAAAACGTTCATGAATTGCAAAAGTAAATATCCTACAAAGCGCTTTATTGCAGTTCACGTATCGACCGTATCGTTCAAGACCAATAATCGCCATGTTGCTTCCTTTGGTGATGTACTTACAAACGTATTTTATCGATTTCACCAAACTGCAATATTAAACGTTGATATGAGTTTTGAATGTGAATTAGACAATAATGGTGAATATAGTACGATCCATGTGTTGTCAACTTCGATATTCAATCTTGCAAGTTGATTGCTGAATGTTCTGTTATCTGGTGAGCGAGGCGATAGAGTTGATATCCATCATTTCCAGTTTGTGTTTCCGAAAGAAAAGCACATGGATAGTGTTTCATGCATTTATTGTCAGACATACAAACCGAAAAGATGAACCATATTGGTTTCCACCACTTCGTATAATACTGGATCTTTCTCGTCATCAGGAATTTCCGCAGAAATGATTTCATCAATTTGATCTGGTGTAACCATCATCCAAAGAAGAATGCGGAAAACCTCTCTTTTGCCACTCAACAAAGTACATCTAGCATCCAACAGCACCACATCCACATACGTTGCTTCAAGATAAAGTCAATCAAACATCGTAACTGTTGTTTGAAAAGTCATGCTGTGACATCGTGTCGTTTGCTGATCGGCCACGATCCATAATTCCGCACGTTTGTCACCGCATCCTGAAAGTACTTCTTGCCTTGCCTTGCCTTGGGCTGCCATACGTTGATGTCAAAAAGAATGCCGACCGATATTAGGGAGAACTCTTCGTGGTTTCGTAACAAAGTTCAATCTGCAATTGACCTCTTTGTGTGAAACACACGTAAAGTTCTCACTGAATAATTTTCAATAATTTTTCTTTTGAATAGCCGGAATAAAAAAGTAAGCAACCGAAATTGAACGATTCAAATAATTTACAAATCATAATATTGAAAAAAAAACAAACAAAAATTGAAAAAAAATTTGTATGGAAAAAAGTTACTTTTTGGAATTGTCCAATTTTTCGACTTTTCTTCATGAAAAGTATAAGGTATTTTTATTTCTAAACCTTCCTTGATCCACAACGAAAATCCTCTAAAAATTTCATCAAGATTGGTTCAGCCGTTCTCTTAGCGTTACTAACAAACAAACATTCATTCGTTTGTATAGGAAAAAGAAAAGTGCTTTTTTAGGGATTTTCCTGCAATTAGTCGAATTTTTCTCTCCGTAAAAACCATCCTTGAACCTCGACGAACATTTAAAAAAGAATTATCAAATTTGGTTCAGTCGTATAAAAGTTATGAGTGTACATACAGTTTGGCGATTCATTTTTTATATAGATATGTACATATAATTTTTTTGCAGAATTTTGAAATTTTCACGTTTTTGTAATTGAAAAATTTCAGCTAAGTGTGGCAGCCTGAAAAAAGACAATTTTTGGGATTAAAAAAAAACCACTGTATCCATTGTTAAAGCTTTAAGCTTATATTTTTACATATTTTAAGAAAACTTAGTAAAATTTTTGAAGAAAAAATAAAATATTTTTCGAGTTACACATGATCTCCGATGGCACTAAGAAACGATCAGCCACAGTTGCAGTGATATCGGCCTTCTAAGATTCTAAATTTCTCCCTAAATTTCTAAAATTCTCACTAGAAGTCCACACAATGAATAGGTTCGAAAACAGAATATAAAAAAAATTGACAAAATGTTCGCGGTTAAAAAAAAAATTAATTTTGCCCGAAATTTTGCTCGTTTCTTGCATGGAAAACTGGTAGATAGACGTAAATATACAACATGCAAAAAAAGATTTGATAGCGATCGGACCATTTGTCGCTCAAGCAAATTTTAAGCATGTCATTTCCCACTCATACTCGCAAAATTCTCTTGAGTTCATGTTGAACTGAGCAAAAGTTCTTCCACATCGAACATTTCTCTGCTCGCTTTAATGAGCACTACTATCTTGTCGAGCTAAAGTATAACAAAGTTATGTTTCGGAAAATAGGTGTCTTAACTGAAATCCCTCGGTGAGACTTAACATTTTGATAAGTTGCGTCCTCAAACTTGTCAAATATGCATTGAAGAAGATGATATGGAGACAGCTGGACACTTTTTTTGAACATGGGTCAATACCTATTTAGTGAAAATTATGACCTTTGTTCCTTTCCATTGTTCTGCATTAAACTTCAAGCCTTAACTCATGGTCAAAATTAAATTATACTTTACTCGGCACCCTCGGCATCTCCTTATCGAGAGTTGTTTCACTTCAATTGCACATACTCTAGTGGTTTGAGTAGTTTGAACAATTCTTTCATGCTTATTTAAACATTTTAGAGATGGCCTTAAGTCTATGGTTCCATAATTATATACCATAATGTGCTCCATTGAGTAAAATGTAGTGCGATTAGGGATAATAACTGAAAGTGTATGGTTTTGGGTATTACTGCGTCCAATTCTCTTCTGAAGTCTTACCACTAATACTTCTAAAGTACTTTACTAAAATATTTTTTTTTTTTGGTTTTTTTTATAAAGTATGTAAAATAATTACTTATAATTTTGTCATAATAATTACTTGTAAGTACTTTTGTATGCATCGTCAGCGTTGACTGCCCATGTGAGACGGAAAATATTTGAAATCACCTATAGATAACTAGTCTAACGATTAATAACAATTAACTGAAATATTTTCTGTTTTTGAAATTATATATGATTATTATATCTATAATTGATTTTGAGCTGAATAAATTTTTAATTACGACATTTACGAGTAATCTGATCTGATCAAAGCACTATTCTGAAAATGTAATGAAAGGAATGAGGCTACATTTACGAATAGCTGCCGTTATTAAGTGATTATATAGAACTTTATTTTCATAAAAAAGCTTTAGGGAATGACCGTACCTTTTAACAAATTTTTTGCCGATTACTTATGTAGATACCTCCTTGCTTATAAGGAAGAAAGAGAAAGTAATGCTACAAAGTATTCTAGAATTATTCATGTCATTATTCAGACATAATTATGAAATTATTTTGAATAGTTTTTATTATTTCAATTATTTATTTTATTTTTTAACTACTATTATTATATTTTGACAAGAAAAATAAAATCATTGATTAAGTTTGAAAACAGATTTCTATTCAAACTCTATTTAATTAAAATATTTTTACAGCTGATTTTAATTACTTCAGCATAAAATTAGTTTTGTAATCAGTGGCATTTAAGTATTTTTCCTCAGTCTGTCCAAACCCTAATTCCAAGTTTTCTTGTTGCAATTATGACAAGCATCAATTTTGAAATTGCAACACAATTCGTATTTAGTTTTCAGTTTCATTTTGTAATTTGCTTTAAATAAGAATATTTTTGTTTTTTTTTGCAATTATTTAATATTTTAATTTTTATTTAACTCATTACTACTATTTATTAAAGATTTTCGAGTTTTTCAAAAAAAAAAATATGGTAAAAATTGAAATTATTTAGTAAGGCCACGAAATCAAAACCAAACGTTAACACTGAGAAATGAAACTAATAATTCATGCGAATATTTGATTACATAAATAATATTCTAAGTAATTAAAAATCGACTCTAACGGCATTGCGTGGTTGAGCTTTCCATGCGACAGAGCTGGCTGTAATTACTTGATTACATGTGGGTTTAAAGATGACCACATTTTTTCAAACAAAAATTTTTTCAAACATACAACACCGTTCCCATTACGAACTTAAAACGTAAATGAACTTCAAATATTCCTTCAAACCAAGCTCAATCTCACTTGGTTCAGTTGTGGCGTGAGTGGAAACGATGCCAAGCAGTGCTGTGTGTTATTCTAAATGTATATAACAAAAATAAATCATTGTTTTGCAGTTAAGACATACGAGTTGATAGAATTAGAAAATATATATACACATACATACATATAAATATGAGAGTAAAAGAAGAAAATGAAAAATAAAACAAACATATAAATAAAAATAAAAATAAAAATTTTTAATGTTCATCAAAACGTAAACGTAAACGTAACGTAAGTTTAAGTAATTTAATTGAACACATAATTATTTAATAAAGACAACATACACTATAGAGCAAAATAGCGTAAAATATCGTTAGTAAATAAAATAAAGGAAATTTAAAACTGCAAAAAAAAAACAAGTTAAATAAATAAATGAAAAATGCAATAATGACAAAAGAAATAACGGATGCAATACACAAACAGAATATGAAAATAATAAAAAAAGAACAAAAACAAAAAAACTAACGTAGACGAAAATATTATAGCTGCAAACTCACGAACTATAAATGGTTCAAAATTTTTTTCTAAATTTCTTAAAAATATATTTTTTTATATTATTTTAATTTCTTTTCATTATTTTTTTTTTCAAAATACCAAATTTTCAATAATTTTAAATTTATTTTCAAAATTTTTAATTTTTCATTATTTTTGGTCTATTTTTTATTATATTTCCCAAATTTTTTTGTATTAATTTTTTTCTAAATTTTTTAATTTCAAATTTGTAAGTATTTTTTTTTTAAATTTTGGAATTTTTAAAACTTTTAATTTTTTAATATTTTGTGTTTAAATTTTTTTATTCATACTTGTTTTTCAAAATATGAAATTCTCTCTGCATTTTTAAATTTCAAATTACTTATTTAATTTTTTTCAAATATTTTTGTAATCAATTTTCAAAAATTTTGAAATTTTCAATATAATTTAAAATTAAATTTATTTTGTTTTTAATTTACAATATTTTTCCTAATTTTTTTATTTTGTTTTTACAAAATATTTAATTGTTTCTATAAATTTTTAAGTTTCAATTATTTTCATTTTTTTTTAAGTTTTTATATTTTTCAAAACTTTTAATTTTAAATATTGGTTTTTACATTTTTTTTGTTTTTTTTATTATTTATTATTTATATTTTAAATCTTTATATCGTTTTCCAATTATTTCTTTCAGAATATCAAATTTTCTACTAAAATTTTAAATTTCAAATTACTTATTTAAAATTTATTTGTTAAATTTTGATTTTATTTAAAGTTTTTAATTTTTCAATATCTACTTTTTGCTTTTAATTTTTTAATTATTTGTTTAAATTTTCTAATTGTTTTAAATTTGTTTCCAATTGTTTTTTAATTTTTTTTAGATATCAAATTTCCTTCTAATTTTTATATTTCAAATTATTTATTTAATTTTTTTTCAAAATTTTAAAAATTTTTTAAATATTTTTTATGTAAATTTTTTTTATTTTTTTATTACTTTTTTCAATTATTATCAAATTATTTGAGTATGAATTTCTTTATTTTTAGGTATAACCAATATTAAATATAAATTAGTAACGAAATTTGAAACACAACAACACGTAAAACAAACATTATTGATTATGAAGGCATACAAATAAATAAATAAAATTACAACATATGAAAATAAATTATATAAAAATTACTCAATTTAAATAAAAGAAATACGTTAAGAACAATTTCATTAAAGCCTTTCATTTGCTGGTATGTGGGGATGAGGGGAATAGCAAGTACCGACTGATCAAAATTGACCGGGAAAAATTTTTTTCTTCCTACCTGTTACTGAATAGCAAAGATTTTGTGCTTCCATTGAAAAGCGGCCACGAAATCGTTGAAAAAATCACCAGAAATTTTGTGTTTCCAATGAAAAACGGCAACGGAAACGTTGAAAATGTTGCAGTGCTTTGTAAGGTCTGCTTTATCACGAAAGCGAGAATTTGAGTGGCCCAAAACATTCAGTGAAGCGAAAATTAACAGAGCTTGAAAATCGTCGTGTTGGCAACAGAAAAGTATCAAATGATCTTAATACCTCATATGGATCATTTTAACACATTCTGTTTAATGTTTTGGTTATGAAGCGTTTCAATGTTCGTACTAAAAGACCCAAATCTAATGCAAAAAGAAAGTCGAGAGAGATCCCAAAAGATATGCTTGAAAACTTAGCCATGGGCAAAAGAATCACTGCTCGCAGTCTTAGCTGCGAGTGTGTACACGAAGACCGTGGAGAGTCGATTCGGTACCATTCGTAACAACTCGGATTGACTTATTAAACAACTTGACGCAGTTTCGATAAGACCTTAAATTGAAAATGTACAAAATACAGTCTGTGTAAGAACGAAAACTGCTCGACCTTCCCAAGCGACTTCGCTCTATTTCATTCACAAAAAAAACAACGGTTTGGCGTTGTTCAAAAATGAAGCGTCCCAATGCTAAAACGTAACCGGCAATGGTGACCAATAACAACGTCAATCTCGAAATCCAAGACAGAATAACTCTTGCCAACATGTGGTCCTTCAGACTTAGTAGGCAATTGAGAAGTAATTTCCTCTCTTTCGGCGAACAAAGACCAAATTCTACATGAAACTCATCATCCTCGTCCTGCTATATAGTGCAGAGTCATGGACGAGTTTTGGAGAGAAACGTTTTTCGGAAGATTTATGGTCCTTTGCGCATTGGTAACGGCGAATACCGCAGTCGATGGAACGATATGCAAAGACATTGAAGTAGTTCAGCGAATAAAGAGATAACGGCTAAGTTAGTGCGGAGCCCCAAATAGATGGCTGAAGTGCTGCCGACCAAGGACCGTCCTGTGGAGTTTATTGTTAAATGTTTTTCCATCATTTAAGAAGATAATTGCTTCTCGCTTGGAGATCATGCTAATACACTAAAATAAAACCAGATTGTCATAAACCCAAAATATTAATCGTGAGCAACATCAAAATAAATATAATTCGATTTTAAAAACAACAAACCCTAGTGATACTGAAATACGTCCTCAACGTCTACAAAGTTGCTACCCAAAATACTTATAGAAAAATGTGGAGAAGTTATATAAAACAAAGATGTACAGTATATTATATAGTCCAATGTCCAGATCAAAATTTCACCCATTAAAAGTGAAATATACATTGGTAACAAAAGTCTTCCTTTTGCTTAGAATCCATGACAACATCACAAGATAATCTCCCATCGGTAAAACCAGTCTAACTATCTCATTCTTCGGATAAAAGTTCTTTACGATTTGATCACCCTGTAAAATCAACAGATCTAATATATAAGAACCAAATACATATTTAATACTGAAATACATATGTATGTATATACTCACAACATATGGACAAGTGTGATTGAAATTACTGAAGGGTACAAAAAATGGAAACACCAAATTGGCAATGGGATTATTCTTCTTCTGGAAATATTCGCAAGTATCTACAGTCGTATTCAGCACAAAAGGCTTATAGCCGTTGGCTTTCTTCAAGTAAGCAATGCTCAACTAAAGTAATGATTAGAAAACGACTTTGATATATTGTAATTTCAGAAAAGAAATCCCCATAACAACAAACATACCTTAATATCGTCGGCTGGATGCAAAAATGATATATTTATATTGAGCGCCGTCACATCTCGTTTTATCGCACGCAAACGACACTCGTTAATCACCACCCAGGATTTATTGAAGGACTCGCAGTGCGCATTCGTAAACTTAATATACACCTTCGGTTCGGCCGCCACCCATGTCTGTTAATTATGGAAATAATATGGAATTTCATAAGTTGATCGTATAAGAAATCGCACTTACCACACTCAAGAATATGCATATTAGAAAGATATTAGACGACAAAATCATTACGCGGACCAAAGGTTTCATGCAGCTATGTGTCTCAAAACACAATTCTGTGAATTTTTTTGCAGGCTCTGTGGTACTGACTAAAGAGCCATAAAATAATTAGTTCTCATTAAGTAATTGCAATTTTCAAAGCGTGTTCAAAATTTTAAAAAGTTATCCAGTCTAATCAGCGAATGCAACGCGATAATTACGACACGGTTTCATTATGAACTAGCACGGTATATACAGGGTTTGTTCGGAAAGTAATAGAACCGAGTCGATTTAAAAAAATGTATTGAACCAATCGTTACAATTTTTTAATAATTTTCAAAATAAGCTCCTTCTGCGTGGCTGCAGCGCGATTTCCAAGCATTGAAGGCGTCACTGAAGGCATTCTCCGGAATAGTCTTGAGATAAAGTGCATGCTGCTTGGATCCCCTTTTTCGCCTCAAAGTGTTTGCCTTTCAACGGCCTTTTAAGGCAAGTAAACAAAACAAAACAGGCCGGACGGGACACATCTGGGCTGAGGGCGGCTGCGGAAAGTTGGGTTGCCGGCCTTGGTTAATAAGCTGTTCACAAGAAAGGCGGTGTGAGCCGGGTGTTGTTTTGGTGCAACTTCCAATCGGCTGCGATGTCTCGCCAGACCCGATCGGCCCTTCGTTTGAGCCTCTTGAGGACTTCTACGTAAAACTAAGCGTTGAAGGTTTATCCAGAAGGAACAAATTCATGGTGAACGATGCCTTTGATGTCAGAAAAAACAATGAGCAGCGTACCTCTACTCTAACGAACGTTGCATTTTCGGCTTGCACCACTCACAGTAACACGTCGCACGAAAATGTTTATCCTAACTCTCCAGATGCTCGGAGACAACTCATATGAACCAAATTATGTACATATGTAAAGGATGAAACTTTATACCAAGCTTTTTAGGACTTACGGCAATCTGCACTTATTCAGCTTACGAAAAAGATAGCTGAATGCCAATGCACATTACTTTGAGATAGTATTGATGAGGTTCAGACCAAAAACCTCTAAACTTTAGATAAAAGCAAACTTAATAACATTATAAGTCAGCACAGGGCACTTAAGGGTAGGTAACTTCCGGAAATGGGAAAAGTAGATTCAGCGAAATGAGAAACTGGAGCTTTTTCAGCCGACTGAAACGGGACATATTCCACTGCTCCTATGATCCATCTAAAGAGACATTGAGCAACTAAGTGGAACACACCAGATTTTTTGACCACATTTTTTGAGTTGTTGGATAAGGCTTGATTTAGTTTCCAACGGCTGCCCGGTTCTGGCGCTCAGACGCCTCCCTTTTGCGCGACTAGTTAACTTGGCGTAAGCGGTGTCTACGCCATTAAACAAGAAGATGTATAGTACATATATAGTATAACCATGTTCATGATTAAAATTATGTCCATCGTTTAAAAAGGTTGCGTGTCTGAAATCTCAGGCCCATTATTTTTAATCATAAATTATTATTTATAGTTTGTTAAAAAACCAAAATGATTGCAAACTTTCAACATTTCATCCGTAAAATGAGAAATATACATTGGTAGCGAACGTTTTCTTCTTGCTCAAGAACCAGTCCATAAGCAAAATATAATCACTGCTCGGTAGATACAATGTAACGAGCTCATTCTTGGGATAAAAGTTCAACAACAGTTGAACGCCCTGTAAATGAAACTCGAATTTACAACAACATCAAGTAATACGATAATTAACAATGGATTGGTGTAACTCACCACATATGGACAAGTGTGGTTTATGTTGCTGAAGGATTTAAACGTCGTATGCACTACACTCATAGTCGTATTCAGTACAAACGGTTTCTAACCATTGGCTTTCTTCAAGAAAACCAAAAACAACTAGCGAAAAGTTTGTCAAAACCTTATCAGTTAAGTGCGCAAACACAGATTACTGTTATACTATATATCTAGAACCGAACATTTATATCATTAGCTGAATGCCGAAATGCGATGTTCTATGCAATCGGCATTCATTTATCACAGCCCAGAATTTATTGAACGACTCACGTAATCTTAATTAACACCTTCGGTTTGGCACAGAACTAAAAGATGAGTAACATGGATACATGTATTTAGTGAAATTCCAGAACTCAAGTGTTACAAAACAGAGTGTCGGAAAATAAGGTGGAAAATTTTAAAAACGCAAAAAGTTAAATAATGGAATAATTATACTTGTATGCCCCACAATCAAATATATATGTATGTGGTATATACAGAAAGTAGGTGACCTAGGGTGTTCAGTTTTTTGAGTATAATCTATTCTCGTTATGTGTAAGGACCAAACCTATTCGAGAGATATAGCGGGAAATATAAATGATCAAAATCATGAGGCGTACTGAATTCCGAATGCCAGTATATCTGCCAGATGGCCACGCAAGCGCTGTTTAATTTATATTTAAGCTCTTTACCCTGGATGTCTAAAATAATGAGATCCAATATATTTTTGCCTTAATCTGGCAAAGTTCATTCGAGGAGGCTGTACAGAGACGATTCTATCTCATCTTCTTCCAAACAGCTGAAGCCACTGGTATCCGGTAAAATATTTAACATCATTACATTTAACACCATCAGCTTCTTTATAGAAAATGGTCGACATGCCCGACGTTTGGAATTTAAGTATGATCTGCCCAATCCACAAAACGTTAGCCCACACAATCTGCTCCAATAAACGTGGGATAAACTTCCTCGACATCACATATAAGGTTCTATTGAGCGTTTTGAAAGATTAAAGTTCACCGTCAACAAACTGATTGAGCATTTTCGGTGTGGCTCTAGGCCTGGAAAGTCACAATCTAACCTGATATTCACCATATGCTAAATCTTAGAAAAGAGAATTGACACACCCTTGAAAAGAGGAACGACACAAACAATTTCTTCGCCGATTTTAAAGCTGCTTTTGTCAGTACGAAAAGGAGCTGCCTTTATGCCGCTATGTCTGAATTTGGTATCCCCATGAAACTAATACGGCTGTGTAAACTGACGTTGAGCAATACTAAAAGCTCCATCAGGATCGGGAAGGTCCTACCCGAGCCCTTCGATACCAAACTAGGGAGAAAATACTACGAGCTGCAGAGTCAAATAGGGAAGGTACAATCTTCTATAATAATACGCTAATGATATTCATACCAATGGCCTCAACAACTGCGTTGTTAGTTCTGCTTTCTCCAGACTGAATAGTAAAACGAAACGTGTCGGTCTGGTTTTGAACGAGAGCAAGACGAAATATCTCCTGTCATCAAACAAACAGTCGTCCAACTCGCGACTTGGCTCCCACATCACTGTTGACAATCATAACTTCGTAGTCGTAGAGATAATTTCGTCTACCTTGGAACCAGTATTAACACCAACAACAATGTCAGCCTCGAAATCCAACGCAGAATAACTCCTGCTAACAAGTGCTACTTCAGACTGGGTACACAAATGAGAAGTAAAGTCTTCTCTCGATAAATATCGTTATTTCCGTCTTCCTAAATGGTGAGGAGACATAAGCGATGACAACATCTGATAAGTCAAAGTTACGAGTTTTCGACAGAAACGCCATTAAAGAAGAATAAGAAGAAGATATGATGAGAGTGAAAAGCACATTACACCTCTTACGGTTTATCTTAGACCAGAATTATCTTTCAAGTGCATCGCTGCTAGTAGTTGACCAACGCTTACTGAGCTGGTCTGAAGCACAGCAAGCCAGTAGTAAACCACAGATAGCAAACGCAGATAACACGCAGTTATCTAATATCGCTGCCTTATTATCGGAGTGAATGGTCACCACACTGAAGGAGGGTCTACTCCAGAGCAGTAGATTTACCATTACTATTATGGCAGCCACTTCCGCTGAAAGACACTGCTGTGGTCAAGATGCCGAAAACTGGAGCTGATAGGCTGATAGACAGTGTAGGTACTCCTCCACTAACTCTCCCGCAGAATTTTATTGATCCGTAAAAAGCTCATTGCTTCTCTCCTGCAGTAAGTCCTTCCCTCAATCGCAAGTATATAGCAGAGAGACGAAGTTAACGCCGCAACGGAGGCCTACTTTGCAGACCTGCAGAAACATGTTCCATAGATGAGTTAAAAAACTCGGAGTATCGCAGCGTCGTTCGAAGCCTTTTACACCTAGGTATGGTATGTGCATATGTATTTATATGTACCGGCTTGCAATCGAGATACATATACTTTCAAAAACAAAAAAAACAAGGGGATAATTCGAATTGGCACGACTGCGCATGTCCCTCATCTGTCAAAATATACCAAATCCACCCCTATCAGCGTCTTCGCTACGCTGCTCGCAACGAAACTAGATACAGCAGCAATTTGCCGTTAGTGGAATTTTTCGGCTCTTCCAAGGTACAAGAACATAAGAGTAACAACTTTAAAGCGGCGGTAAAAAGAAAATTAGTTATTCACAAAGCAAATGCAAATGGAAACATAAATATTAAGCAGTGTAGTAAGACTTTTCAGTAACACTGTGCAACTAAAAGGCGCTTCCCAAAATGATGTACCCATGCATGCGAATGACGCGTGCACTACGCAATTTGTACCGTTCTGTTTTATTGTTTCTTCTTCTCATACCCATTGGGATCGGTGTGTTCACTATATTTTGCGGGAGCTACGTAGAACATAGTGTAATACCCCCCATCGTAAGTAAAATCGCTGAAAAATTATTGAATGCATTTCACTTCATATCGGAAAGAACATTATAATGGAGATTTCTTGCAGTGCGAGTCTTACAGTCTAAATCACACCAGCGGCGCCTTGTGCGACGAGTTCTGCATGAAGCCATCGGCCTTTAGCGATTTTCACTGCCTTCGCGGGATTCCAGACGCATTTACCGCTCAAAGAAATGGGAATGTTTACAATTTCCAAGTAAAGCAACGAATGAAACAAGGTACAGTGCAAAAAGCAATACGAAACTAACCGATTTCACTTTTTACCTTTAGTTGGTGGCGGAATCGCTTGACGATCTGACATGGCGCGATAAGAACGGCGTTGATGTTTATCCAAAATCTGCAGACTTGTATCACATGGTCAAAATGCATCTATTGGTCAATTATAATGTGTCGCTGGAAGATAATGTGGTGAGTTTTAAGTAAATTTTGAATTGTTAGTAGGTAGGAGAAGAAAAGTGCCGGATTTTTTAATACTCACGGGCCCACAGCCCCACTGCCGGCGGCGAAGAACTGATAAGTCTCATGCATCAGCTGCTTTGTGGAATATGGTCGGACGAAAGCATACTCAACGATTAGAATTTAAGTGTGCTCTGCCCAATCCACAAAATGGGAGACCCCACAATCTGCGCCAACAAGTGTGGGATAGGCTTCCTCAACATCGCATATAAGATTCTATCGAGCATATTGTGTGAAAGATTAAAGCCCACCCAACAAAGTGTTTGGACTTTAACAGTGTGGCAATTTTGGAAAAGACCCGTAAAAAGAAAATCGCCACACACCACCTCTTCGTTGATTATAAAGCTGCTTTTGACAGCGCGTAGGAGGTTTCAGACAAGGCGACTTCCTATCGTGCGACTTCTTCAATCTGCTCTTGGCGAACATAATTCTAGCTATAGAACTTAATCGAACAGGTACAATCTTCTACGAAAGTTTACAGATGCTGGCATATGCTGATGATTTTGATATCATTGGCCTCAACATCCGCGCCGTGAATTCTGCTTTCTCCAGACTGGATAAGGAAGCAAAGCAAATGGGTTTGGTGGTGAACGAGCACAAGACGAAATATCTCCTGTCATCAAACAAAAAGTCGTCGCAATCGCGACTTAGCTTCCACGTCACTGTTGAGAGCCATAACTTCGAAATGGTAGATAATAATGGTGTTTAACCAGTATTAACACCAACAATAATGTCAGCCTCGAAATGCAACGCAGAATAACTCTTGCTAACAGATGCTACTTCGGACTGAGTAGACAATTGAGAAACAAAGTCCTTTCTCGACGAAAAAAATACCAAACTCTATAAGCCACCCATAATTCCCGTCCTTCTATACGGTGCGTAGGCACGGACGATGACAATATCTGATGAGTTACGCTTAAAACCAAGATATAGATCTTTCTAAATCCTTTTGTGCTAAAGAAAATCACTTGTGAAATGTACCATAGCTTCGGTTAGCCGAAGTTTTGAGCGTTCCGCAATATATATTAAAATTTCGGAGCCCACAGTTGTGAAACCTTTCAATTAGCGGGCTGCGAAATGCCTAAAATATTCCGTAGAAGAGACGGTTTGAACCGGAACAGGCTCGGATTTTTATCCGGCCAAGGACACATTCCACCAGCCTAACAGCAGATATGTTTTCTTGCGCTACAACAACAGCAATTACTGAACCCAGAAGCTATAGTTTTATAGTATACGCATTTAGGAACTTCCATTGAGGTTCAAATGTCCATCGCTATATAAAATATGACCCAAGTATTTTTTTAAACAAACTATTTTCTCCAATTTCTTTACCAACAGCTGAAACGCTTGATCAGCAACGAAGTCGATGAAAATGAACCGACTCAAATAAAAGATTTCTGGAACCTTTTCAATGACAATGACTATGTGATGACTAAGCTATTCGAAGATGAAGCAATACTGCCAACAATGCTGGGCACTTGCGGAAGCATGTATGTAACGGAGCATTTACATACTCCATTTGAGATAAGAAAGTGAGTAACTGCGAGTAACTAAATACCTACCAGTAATATCCACATTTATTTACCTCTTTTCGGACAATGTTTAGACTCAAGTTTTCAGACTCTGCTCAAAATACTTAAATTGTTGCACAACAAACAGAGAAGTGACCATTCGATCTCTCTTATTTTTAAGTTTTGGCTCAAGCAATTTTTACCTGATGTTCGAAACACAAATATGAGCTTGAGCTCATTCTTTAGTCATAAAAAATAGCTGAGTATTCTCAGCGAAGGTAGATCTCGGTCAGCGCTTTATAGAAATCCTATTTTTTTTTGAATCGTATTGTTTGTATAACCACAATGGAGCTGGAAAAGAAGGAGTCCACGTGAGCAAGCCGACGATTTGAAAAGTAAAGTAGAATGCAATGACACTTTTGTTTCTAACTAGACCACTATAGATAATATATGAAAGACTGAAATTCCCACAACAGTTAGGTTAAGGTAACCGAGAAAGAGCTGGATTTTTAACCGACGAGAGAATTTCACCTCGGCGGAATTCTTTAAAGTTAGTTTAGAATATTTTGGGCCGCTGCGATAACAACCACTAACAGAACACTAACTCCATAAGGGTTGTCATATACTTTAAAAATATTGTTAGATATTTCGACCTTAGGTAGTGATAAGTGAACCCGACCTCAAGAACAAAAAAACAAGCGTGAAGGAATTAACTGACTGATAGAAAGAGTTATAAAGGGTGATGAAAACACAGCAACTTCAAATTAAATGAGGCATATTTATTCCATTCGAAAATACATTCTTTGGCATTTATTTTTGGAAGATTATCTTTTTCGAATGTTGGCCGCGGCTACGTGTCAGATGGTCCATCCGTTGCTTTCAATTTTTGACGACTCGCTCGAGAATTTCGACTGGTATCTAGCGAATAACACGAGTGATGTCTTGCTCCAAGGCCTCAATCAAAGCGGGATTGTCCGCATAGACCTTAGACTTTACATATCCTCACAGTAAAAAGTCTAACTGTGCGATATCACGCGTTCTTCGTGACCAAACGACTGGCCCATAACGTGAAATTATCTGCTCACTGAAGTGTTCTCTTAGTAAATCCATTGATTGATATGATGTTTGGGAAGTGGCGCCGTCTTGTTGAAACCAAATGTCGCCGAGATCATGAGCTGTCAGGCATCAAATAGTCGCTTATCATGACAATAACGCTCGCCATTGACGATTACGTTCTCATTGACATCATTTTTGAAAAAATATGGATCGTTGATTCCAGCGGCCCACAAATCACACTAAACCGTTATTTTTTCTGGATGAAATGTCAGCTTTTGAATCTCTTCAGGGTGTTCTTCGTCCCGAATGTGGCAATTGTGCTTGCTTACGTACCCATTAAGCCAGAAATGGACCACATCGCTGAACAAAACTTGGCTCGAAAACGACGGATCTTCTCGGAACTTTTCAAGAGCCTATAGAACTTGTCTAAGGTAATGATAAGTGATGACGACTTCTCAAAAAAAATAGTGACTTATAGAGTGGGTTATAGATAAAAAGAAGGAAAATTTATACTGACAGCTGTCAAATATTAAAAAGGAATTAAACATAAGGACCTCCAATATTCAAAAATTTATTGTATTTAATTGCGGAATAACTCTTGAACCTCTTTGTATTACTTATAAAAATAGTTTATCGTCGCATTCTTTCTCTTTGCAGTGGTTTTACACATAAACATCTGAACTTTCAAACCATATACGAATATGTATTGCGTTTGGACATGCTCAAACCGGATCCGGTGAAAATCTGCAAAGTGCGGTTGGATTATTTTGGCTTAACGGCAGACCATAGGTAACCAAACTCTCTCAAATAGAGACAAGATGAATAATACCTTAGTATATCCATATATATAATATATATATATTTTTTTATTTACCGTTAGAGTCCAAGCTCAGAACGCGCGCTACTTGATGTTGGAGACTCAACTGCTTAAGGAGCTGGGTAGCGGCAAATCTTGTTGGTACGACACCGATTGTCACTGGTTTGACTGTATTGGTAGCTGTGTGAAAAATAAGTGCATCAAACCGCCAAGACAGAGTAATGTACAACAGTTATGTCAATATGTTGATATGAATCCAGAATTATTTCGCTACTTTCGAGCACAGGACGAAATGCGGATACTCTATGAGTATGCGTGTAAGCGAAAGTACCGGAAGAACTATTGGTAGACAGACATATGAATAAACTGAGGTACATACTCACTTGCTGAGCTGCATATACACTGATATACATACGTACATACAAACATGGATAACTTACTGACACACATCTTTACTAACTCAGGTACATACCGATACACTAACATGCATACATGACCTACTGACATACATATACATATATGTACATATGTATATATGTATGTATAACTGACATGCATTGACCCAGAGGCTGGGAGATTGGGACAATTTCTCCTGCACCCAGAACCTCAGAGCGGACCGGTGTTCTGCAGCAATTTATGTCGACTTTTTCCTCTAACAATTGCTGGATCATATATACAGACATGATTTACTAATATATACTGACATATGTATATATGTATATTCATATATACTATACATACACATTTTGGACAGCGTTGCTCTTCTTTATAAGTATTCCAGTTTTACAAAAAAATAAAATACTCATTGCCAAATATAACTGTAAATACATACTCATGTATACATACAAACGTACAAATCATATATGCCATTCGTTTTGAAAAGCTCCAAAATCGCCAATATCACTTTATTTACAAAAATGAAAAAAAACTTTACATTGAAAATAAATAATCTTGGTACAAGCAACAAAAAGAAAGTGTTCGATCTAATATTACTTTCGCTTTTTTATTGTTTACTGATTTTACATTTATAACATAACTTCTTTTGCTCGTTTTTTAATATTATAATTGCAATTGTTATTATTTTTTTCACTCACTTAACAATTATTTTATGTATGTGTATGCGCTTTTACAATGTTTAAATGTTTTTGCAATTATTTAATGCGTCTTTTAATTATTTACTTCTTTTTTGGTTAAATTATTTATATATTTAAAAATTTTTTTATTATGCGTCTATTTTTTAGTTTTATTTTCTATATATTTTTCAATTTTTTTCGTTAACTATTTATTTTTGTTTTTTGTTTTTTATTTAATTAATTTTTCTTTTATTCATTTTTAATTTCTTATTTTATTAATTCTTCCGATCTTTTATTATTGTTTTTTTCTTTTTATTATTACCTAATTATTATTTTTTTATTATTAATTTTTTTAATTGTTTAATTATTATTATTTTTTTTAATTAATTAATTTTTCATTATTTCTTAGAAATAATTATTATTTACTTCTATCTTTCATTATTTCTTTCTTTCTTTAATTATTTCTTTATATATTAATATTTAAATTAGAAATTACTTTTCTTTCCTTAACAATGTCAGTGTGTGACTGCGTTTATTTAAGTCTAATGTACATATGTACGTGTGTGAATTACTTTTAAGAGCATTACTTGCCACCTACGTTGCAGGTAGCACGTGCAACAAAACGTATAGTTGCGGCGCAAAACAAGAACAATATACTTTTTTTGTGGTACGTGCGGTGTGGCGGGCTTTAGCAGCAGCCGAGCGAAGTCGACTCAAAATTACTAAGACTGCGTTCACACGTGGACACTTTTGTCGCTCATCAGAGGCAAATTCACCATTGGTTGCGTTCTCACGAGCGACACGACTGCGACAACTTGTGCCACACAATTTTTTCGCATTATCCTTCATATAACATTCACAAATTTTTGTACGCTTCATGTAGGCGGTGCACAAAAATATTTTGGCTTAGCAAACTTTTGCTCTTATTTAAGCTTTTTTAAAACATTGTTGTTATATTATGCATATTTGCAAAGATATTTTTATATTACATATAAAAACGAGGTAATAAAATTAAAATTTCTGAGCATAATGCAAATATTTATTTAAATCTGAGAGCTATTGCAACGTGAATAGAATTTTTAAAAGAAAAGGAACGCAGAATAGCGAACTGTTGCGCACAAAAACACAAACCACACGTGCCACCAGCAACATACCTCCTCCCCCCATTTGTTATTGTTGTAGCGGCAGAAAAACCCGAGTTGACAGTCCTTGGCCGGCACTCTAGTCTTTCCACGCTGTTCTCTTAACGACAAAAAACGGTTTGTACGACAAAAAGCGGCCTCCTTTCCCACGACATTCGGGTCGTTGTAATCGGAACGGACCCGGATTTGCATACGGCCAACAACAATCAACAACAAAAATGTCCTCGTGTGAACACAGTCTAATTGCTAACACACATTCAAAAAAATGCCACTGTATTACAACAAATTAAAAAAAAAAACACAAATGCGTATCAAAGCGCTGCTGGCGTGGGCTTAACAGGCAATCTATGCAATACGGAAGGCAACTACAGTGTACAATATGCGGTTCGAGCGTAACAAAACTGAAAATTTATTTTTGCAAATCAAAATTAACGCTTAACAACGCACACAAAATCTTATACGCAAACGTTTTCACTTTTCTTGAATTTTTTCGTTTAATTTTGCTTACTTTTTATACATGCTAGATACTCATGATTGGTATTGGTTGCTTATTTAATGTTTTTGTTTTGGTTTTTTGTTTTGTTTACTTTAGAATTTTGATTACACAATTTAATTGCTTCCGCAAAAAGCAGCTGAGCGCAACTTCAATATTACATACAGACATACATTACAATAGTAAGTAGTTATAAGCATTTGTTTCATATCGTTTCGTTTTAAATTATAAAATAGTAGAAAATCTAGGTAGAAATTTACAAAAATGTGCAATTTGTTTAAAGTTTTCAGTTAAACTTTCCGCTTTATTTTGTTGATTTTATTTATTGTTTGCGTCAGTGTAGCCTTTCACTTAATTAATTCGTTACTTTTCATGATAATTTAATTTTCATTATATTTTTTATGAAAATAGCTATTTTTTAGTTATTTACGTTTACTGTGTGAAATTTCGTTTTTCAAAAAAGCTAAAACTGCGTTCCAGTTAAAGTTAACGCAACGATTTACTTTTATAACGCTGTGTGGCGCTTTTGAATATTTTTTTCACTTTTTTCTTAATTTTTTTTCTTACACTAAATAAAACTGAACATTTTACAAAAAAAAAAATATTTTTCTTATTTTTTTTATTTTTTTGTCAGACAACTTGCAAGCCGTTGCTCTAGATTTCACTTTGTTCAACTTAAATATTATAGATTTTATTACAGTATTAAAAAGTATCTTAACGTTAGTGATGAATATTGTTGTTTGATGTGGAGCATAATTTTATACGAGTCTATGGTGTTCTGCATAATTCAAATAAAACTTTTTCAACTAAATACTATTTGAATATAATAACATGTTTCACTTTACGGCATAATTAAATGGTAATGATTTTGTATACTTAAAAGTATGTGTGTGTGTGTTTGCGTGTTGCATGCACTTCGCGCACAAAAAACAATAAATTTTGATGTGAGTGAGTTGTGTGCAAATTAGCCAAAATAATAGGAAATTTAAGTGTATTATTACAGCTATTAAAGAGCGCTGCAGTGTGCCTGATGGCAACTGTTGTTGTTGTTGGTGATGCGTGCCAACACCGACGCAACAAATATGCGTCTATGCGTGTTTTTATATGCTAATATGCGTGTGTGTGTGTGTGTGTGTTGTTATGGGTGTCACTTTAAGTCTACGGTCCACGTGTCGCCGCACACGTATGTAGTTGCGCTGCAGCTACGCATGTGTTGGGTGTGACAAAACTACACCATTATCCTTATGTTGCTGTAGGCGATGCCGGTGGTGTATTCGAAGCGGTCGTATTACTCTTTGAATGCCTTAGCTGCATCAAATAGTGCCGTTGTGTCGGTTTATGCAGTGCCAGCTGTGTCAACGCATCATCAATGGAAAACCATTGGCGCTTGCGACCAATGCTACGCGAATCTTCCCACTCTTCCAATTCATTGGTGACGGTCATAACAAACACTTCAGTGCGATGCATATGCTCGCGATTCTAAGCACAAAAAATCAATGTTGACTTTAGTATTTCAATAAATTTTTATATATGATGCATGTGCACTCACTTCGAAAACACCCAAACAGCGCCCAAGCTTGCCGACAACGCCGGCCTCTTCGAGCACCTCACGCACAGCCGTTACCGAAGGCTCCTCTTCGGGTTCAACACCGCCGCCGGGCACAATCCACAATTCCGGACGGCGTGAAGATGTCACCAGCAGCACCTAAACAAAAGAGCAAAAATGGCAATTAATAAGTGATTAAATGCAGGAAAATGTTAGATTTATTTATTACCTCTGCCTCGGCATCGGAACGCACGCAAATGCAAGCGGCACGACGGCGAAAGCCATCCTTGTCATAAATTCGTGTAGAATTAGGCTTTTCCTTAACCATCTGTAATAAAAAAAAACATTAAAAACCAATTAAAATTGCTTAGCATAAGCGCGTGTCCGATATGAAAACTGTTTGCGTATATATTTTAATTTTTTTAGATAGAGATAAGCGAAAAAAATGCGAACTGCATTGGTTATTGGTAGCTGCGGCATTACCAAAATCTACAAGTACGTAATTAAAATCGCGAATTCCGCTTATCTCCAGCAATTGTGTGCTTTTATGAGATTGCGTTTGGACAGCACGTTTTTTATTAATGCAGAGCAACGTAGTAGATATGAATATTTTTCCCACATTCATGCGTGTATGTATGTATATGCAATGCAAACAAAAATGTGGAGTCACTCAAAAGTTAGCACAGAAATTTTGCTTACTTGAAATGTTTAAAAATATTTGTTGTGCTAAAGTTACTTCACGGTACTTTACATGAGTTGCACATTTTTCTTTTTATAAGCCGGCAATTATTACGACACAAACTATTTAAATTTGTTTATAAATACAATTCTACGCACAAGATTTTATAGCAACGCTTTCTTTGTTACCAAAATAACAGATTTTTATTTAGCACTGTCTGCGTATACCCCGAGTTACGTTGTTGTTGTTGTTGGAGCGATTACCTCGACTTTTTATAAGCATCGGTTGACGTTTGGACTGGTATCGTGCTCCTTCGCATGAATGTGCAACTAAAACTGCTGAATTGGCAATTTGCAAACAGCTGAACAACCGGCTTTTCAGTGTGCTTGTAAGTCATGCCCCTTGAATACTTTAATGTATAAATAAACACAATAAAAAACGAAAATAATAATAAACACTGTTTGCATCACTGGAGATAAGCGCTGACCTGTGCCTTTGTTTGTTTAAATAATTAATTTTGTATTGATTGTGCAATAAATTGCACGTGACTTAAGTCTGCTAATTTCCAAGGTAGGCCTAGCTCATGTTTACATATTTATTTATATTATATGCACATATATAAGCTTGTTAATAAGCGCTAAACTGACTTGATAATAATTGAAAACTAGAAAAAATGTTAATTTCTATTGCACTGAAGCTAGAATACCTTTTACAAATGAAAATGATTTCTGACCAAAAACTGGAACTTGGTCGATCAGATTGTATTGTTATAGTGGTCCGAATCGGCCGTTTAAACAAAGGACGTACGCAAAATTTCAGATCGATAACTCAAAACCTGATGGACGGACAGACAAAGGGGCAAAGCTAAATCAACTAAACTCTACACGATGATCAATTATAGTCTTACAAACTACGTGGCAAACCTAAAAAAAAAAACGGTGCAGGGTATAAATATGCATATGAGCTTGTTTAATATCGCTAACCTGAATTGATTATAAATGAAAATTGAATTCTGAACACATATAAATATAACTATAAACGGTGTCAAAATGGCTTACCTTTAATTAATTTTGCAATTCAGTTACTGCAATCTATATAATCTCGTAGAAAAATAAGTTTTTTTTTGGGAGAACGCGTGGTCAGCAAACTTTCAAAAACTTGTGAAATCAGTAGAGCTCAAATAGCTTTAGATTGCTAAATGTACCTTTTTAACAGCGATTAAATGTATGAATGAAGTAATATTCACCAAATACTCTACATAACTGCAAGAAAAATGTTAAAACACTTTATTAGTAGGTATGTGAGTTAGTGAAAATAAATGCATATTGATAAAATAAAGTAGTTAAAACACGCTGAGGCATAGTAGCCACCACTGGGTGGGCGTTGCACTCGTCATACTCGCATTTTGTGTGATTGATAGTACTTACGTAGGTCGACCGGCAGGTTGGTCGTAAGGTATGCGGCGCACTCAGTTGACGGCAAGCAATGCGTGTGTGTGTGTGTGCGCTTTGTAGAGGCACAGGAAGAAATTAAAAGTCGAGGTAAGAAAATTTTAAATTATGCAAAAAACCAAAATAAAAAAAATTGTGGGGAAAAGTGGCAAATTGTTGTTTAGCTTTGCAATATGAGCATTTTTGTGTAGTTTGTTTTTGCTGTTTTGCGTGTATTGCAGATGTTTTTCTCGACTTTTTTCGTAAGTCAACGTCGACGTCGTCGTTGTCGTCGTCACACAGAGCTCTGCTGCTGCTGTAGGTTCTTCCACTTGATGTGTGAGTTATTCTTCGCACACGAATGTAAATTCTTATATTACTGCTGTTGCTTTTTCTTTGTCTGCGTTGTAAAGCAAAGAAAACTGCTTCCAGACGTTGCTTATCTACTTTTACTTAGACACCTGCTTCCCCATCTTTCGCTTGGGCACACAATTGCGGCTGCTGCGTGTTTAGCGTAAGCTGCACTTTTTATATATATGTGTATATATAAACACTATAATTTTTTGGCAATTTTCTGCTCGTTGACGATGCAGAAAAATAATGCAACACTTTAATCACAACTTCTGTACCCTTTAAATTATTTCACAGCAAATGAAGAGTACATAAAGAAATTGCATGAAATTTGACAACCACAAATGTGCACTTAACTTGGCAGCACTACTGAATGTCAAAGTGACTTTTACCGGTTCGTTGGTTGGCATTTGTGAAGAATCCATTGAACGTAGTAGTTGAGGAATTGCGCATACGAAGTGCTGCCATATTAGTGTTAATAGAATGAATTCTTTTAATTTTGGAGAAGATAAGATTGAAATTTTTTATTAGATTAAAGATTTTCGTTCTAAGGTATGAAGTAGTTATAAAAAGAATGGAAAGTAAGATATATGCTCTAAAATTATTAATAGTTTCCATATTGAAGGTTTGTCAAGGCCTACAAGATTATAGATACGGAAATTTTTCAACGTTAAGATTATGTTGTTTGATATATGTATATATGCATGTAAGATCAAAAAATTTGGAATTTCTTTAAAGTGAACAATATTAACTCGTAGAATTTCTTTTTTTTTCATCCGTGGAGAAGTTCGGAATCAATTGCAACAGTTGGAGATCGCTTATAACTCGGAAACTTTAAAAGTTTTCTTAACAAATTTTATTATTTTTTAATTCAATTTGTACAAATTATTGCCAAAAATCTCAAAGTCATTGAAACAATATTTTTTAAAAACCCAAAAATCGTTTTTTTATGGTCTGTCACACTAAGTGTGCCTTTAAAAATCAATTGGTTTGAAAAGTTAGAATTTCAGCATAACTGTTTAAATTAGCAAGTACTTATACCATGTTCAGACCGACACTTAATCACACGATTTCGGCTGTTGAATGGATTATCCCACTAATCTTAAAAATTTATCAAGATTTCGCCATACATAAATGACAGTTCCAAATCACTTCATTGAAATGATTTGAAACTGATCCACGCTAAATCTCTCTGTGCGACTCTGATTTTGCGCAATCTACTTGTCAGCACTGGAAATCTGTTACATTATCACAGCTGATTTAGACACTACAAAGGGGAAAAAATGTAAACAAACAAATGTTTTTTAAAGCACTGAATCTAATTTCATCTGAAAATCGACTTAACAAATGAAAAATGCATCCATTATTTCTATTATATGGAAAATATTAAAAACAGCCGTATTTTTATTTCAAAATACTATATGACAATCTTTTCTTTTGATAAATATTAAGCGATGTGAATTATTGAATGACAATAACAGCTGTTTTTTGATCTTTCTAACGGCAGTGAGAACACTGTTGGGTTATGAAATGCTTAAATATAATCTAATCTTTTAAATTTTCGGTCTGAACATGGTATTAAATCAAATTATTCAAATTAATAAGGAAAAATATAAATTAAATAAATCTAAGTGTGCCCAAGTTTTGGTTATCTTGAGCTACCTGCATTTTCGGATAGTTGGCAACGCGTAGTTTAAAAATCAAGATGTGATGTAGCAATTCATAAATAGATCAACTACATTCACAGGAAATATTTAATGCTACGCAACTGTAAGCGACATAAATTATAATAGTAATTAATTAATTTTAAAAATACAAAATTTGTTTTGCACAATTGGCATTCCTGCCCTCAGAAGTTTATAAATAACAAATGTCAAACGAAATGTAAATATTGCATTGGCAACGCGGCAGAAATAGCGGAAGGAAATGTAAGAACTTCTGGTGTTGAAATTTGTTTAAAAGTGTTAAGGGCAAACTTTTTGGAGAATTTCTTATAGAAATCTGTTTTTGTGTTTGCAGTCGACGCAGTAAACGTTTAGTGAAAGTTGTGCAATGTTTTAGATAAAAAATAGATAAAAGTTCAATTCAATATTTGATAAATGATAACTAGACGGAAGAAACAATAGCTCACTAGTCAGCTGTTTGCTTTGTGAATATTTGTGCGAAAGCTTTGGATTTAACAAGCGCTTGGAATGAAGATTATGAGCGGCGAGCGAAGGGTTTGATGCGCAAAAGTTTCGGTTGACTTATTTAGGAATGATATTAACAGTTTGACGACCTCAGAATGTGCCAAATTTCACAAAGAATGGTTGCTTCTCATTGAAGGTAAGTGCCCATGAATAGTTTTTAAATAAATATTAAATGATTTTAAGCAGGACTGTGAATCACATATAGATCAAAGCATCATTTATTATTAGTAAACTAGCAAGAATGGAATGGACTATAAGCAAGGCATTATTGTGACCGGCCCATAATTCCGGGTATGGCGCAAGTAGTTGCATTCGAGCAAAAATATATCAGTATAATCAGTGCAGAAGATCAGTTGTTGAAATTTCTGCTGCTGCTACCTAACCTTTTCTTAGTGTATTGGTGTCATAACCTCATTTTTTTGTGAATTATGAATTTTGTTGCATTTCAATAATGACACCCATATTTTTATGTTATTTGGGGTTCTATAATCACTTAAATTGGCTACACCAGTGGCATAATTCTTCACTGGATCCTAATTTCCCAAAACTACATACATATAAAGAGCCCTATAGGGCAAAACTAAGCCACATAATATAATTCAAAACTATGATTTGGCACAGGGATTGAAATATGTATGTAGATAAGTAGATTAAAAATTAAAAAAAAAGTAAGGGTGTCACTGCCTACAAATAAGTTCAATCTACATATATATCCCAGCAACCACCAAAGGTATAGTACTTCTTCTTTATTATACCTTTTACGCGGTTATAGCCGAGCTTACAACAACGTGGCAGTCGTTCTTTATTTTTGCTGTTTGGCGCAAATTGGAGATTCGAAGTCTCGGGGGGTCTTTCACCACCTGATCAGTCCTACAGAGTGGAGGTCTTTCACTTCCTCTGCTTCCTCCGGCGGGCACTGCGTCGAATACTCTTAGAATTGGAATGTTTTCATCCACCCAGGCGACATGACTTATCAAGCGTAGCCGCTGTCTCTTAATTAGTTGAACTATGACTATGCCGTCGTATATCTCGAACAACTTATCGTTCCACCGACTACCGGATTCGCCGTTGCCAATGCGCAAAGAGTCATAAACCTTCCGAAGAACCTAACTCTCGAAAACTCGTAACGCCGATTCATCAGCTGTTGTCATTGTCCATGTCTGTGCACCATACATCAGGACGGGGATAATGAGTGATTTGGAGAATTTGGTATTTGTTCGTCGAGAGAATACTTTACTTCTCAATTGCCTACTTAGTCCGAAGTAGCACCTGTTGGTAAGAGTGTCTCTGCGTTGGATTTCAAAGCTGATATCGTTGTTGGTGTTATTGTTGGTTCCAAGATAGACGAAATTATCTACGACTTCGAAGCTATGACTGTCAACAGTGACATATTAGCCAAGTCGGGAATGCGATAACTGTTTGTTTGATGACAGGAAATATTTCGACTTGTCTTCGTTCACAACCAGACCCATACGCATCGCTTCCTTATTCAGTCTGGAGAAAGCAGAACTAACGGCGCGATTGTATATCAGTATCATCGTCGTACGCCAGCAGCTGTACACTCTTATAGAAGATGGTACCTTCTCTGTTTAGTTCTGCAGCTCGAATTATTTTCTTCAAGAAAAGATTGAAGAAGTCACACGAGTCATATGGTGTTTCCTTGTCTGAAACCTCATTTGGTATCGAATGGCTCGGAGAGGTCTTTCCCGATCCTGACGAAGGTTTTGGTGTTGCTCAACGTCAGTTTACACAGCCGTCTTAATTTTGCGGGGATACCAAATTCAGATATAACGGCATAGAGGTAGCTCCTTTTCTCGCTGTCAAAAGCAGCTTTAAAATCGACGAAGGTGTGGTGTGTGTCGATCCTCTTTTCACGGGTGTGTCAATTCTCTTTTCATCGATCTTTTCCAATATTTGGCGTATGGTACATATCTAGTTAGATTTTGACTTTCCGGGCCTAAAGCCACACTGATAAGGTCCAATCAGTTTGTTGACAGTGGGCTTTAATCTTTCACATTATACGCTCGATAGAACCTTATATGCGTCCTATCGGCAGCCTGTCAAGCTTTTCATTCTCACGCATTTCGGTCTCTCTCTTTTTGTGAATACTTTCACTCCTCGTAAAAATCGTCGAATGCACTTTATGAACTTGAGAAAAACATAATGTTACCTTTGCTACAGATATCACTGGCGGTCATACTAACCTAGAAAAAAAAAAATATTTCGACAAAAGGTTTACGCGCGAAATTTAAATTCAAAAGTCTTACTTTTACTTACTTACCCACAGTAGAATATCAACCAAACTTGCTTGGGACAAATTTTTCTAGCCTCACACATTGTGAAAATGGTTAATATCGAGTGCTAACCACGGCCAATAGTCTCATGCTCCTTTTAGACCCCCCTTATCCACCGAGAAATTCCACAACGATAACGACCACAAAATTTGTATTTGCATTCTTCTGAACGCAACAGCAATCGGCCCAATTAAGCAACCAACATTCCCACTGCCCACATATTTTCGATATTTCGCAAGCGCTTGAAGTCCGGCGGAAAGGAAAACCACATTCCCAGACCGTAAATTGTGAAAAAAAGAATAAAAACAAAAACAATAAAGTCATAAGTGGCCAATAGTAGTGTCAATATTTCCGGTCAACCACATAAATAACAAATAACTTGCGCTCGCAACATGGTGACAATTACAACAACAACAATAACTGCAATAATAATGATAACAATGATAGCAACAACAACAAAAGTAACGCTAAACTGCTAAATAAATACCGCAGAAATGTTGTTGCTATTAGAAATGCATTTGTTGTTGTAAGTGTTGTAGCAATAAAGTGCACCATAAAGTTTTATTGGCAAATATCATTTGTGCAACATACATATACATATGTACATATTCTCATATATACATATACTCATATATACATATACTCATATATACATATAGACGCTTCACTATGCATGTGTTCTTGAGCATACTCACCTGAAGGCTCGCTGCTGCTTTGATTTCGCTTACATAATTAAGTAATTCAAATAATTTACTGTGTATATAATGGACAGGCGCAATATACAAGTATATGTACACATACGCACACATACATATATAAATGCAAGAGTTTGCCGCAACAAACAACAACAGCATTCTGGACGCATGGACTGGAAAATGGTGGGACAGATGTGACCGCATTAGGGGCATGACTTTTTAAGTTAAAATAAAAGTTTTCCTTGTGTATATAAATATTTTTAAAAGTAATGATATACACAGATACAAGTAAAAATTAATTGAGGGTTTGCACTGCGACCTATGATCTATTTATTGTGTCTTCTCCAATATCATATATGGTCACAAAGGTCCAGCGTTATAAACAATTCCAGGAACTTGTTCGGCGCGATGGAGATAATGTGATACCACGTAGAGTGATCTAAGGCCTTGTGTCTACTTCTACAAAATTCTGGGTAATCTAAAATCAGGTGTTTTGGAGTTCCCGGTTCTATATCGCAAAACTGGCAGTTCGCAAAAGAGGCTATGCCTATGTTTGACAAGTGTTTCTTGAGCCTACAGCGCCCAGTATAGAGCGTGATAAGGAAACGTAATTTGTCTCGGGGGAGGTTGATCATATCTATAAACCTTGCTAGGTAGAAACCTCCCAATAGTAGCTTGGCTTGGCGCATTCCTGTTGCTCTTTTACCTCGTGCGGGGCAGCTCCTGTATAGTGTGAGACCTCGCCGCTATGCATGGTTATGACACAATCTTCTCGCAAGCTGCCGCGAACTTCCCCTTTATGAACCGGCACTAGATCAGGTGTATACGGTTGCGGTTTAGCCTTCATATACACTCCTCCACTAAAAGCGAATTGACTTATTAAGCTGAGACCGCTTTTATTGCCGATTGACTATCGCTAAGTATCGCAATATGCTGGTTATTGCGTGGGAGATTCCTTTCTGCACATTGACTTAGTATAACAAAGACTTCGCTTGAAAGATGCTCGGAAAACATCCCATTGGTATGGATTAATACAATGTCTGCTTCAATGCCTTTCGGTGTTTTCGAGTCATCAGTGTACCACTGTATAGTACTGCCTCTCAGTAGTAGATTGAGTGTGTAATCACTCCACTCCGTGCTGGGAGTAACTTTATATTTTTTTGTGAAGTTTATCCTCTTCATACCGCCACCTCTTGGAAGAAGGGTCAGTGGTGTGTCTTCCCCTAAGGCCTTCGTTTGTTGAAACAAATGCCTCTGGTGACTTTTAGTTTGAAAGGGAGGGCAGTGCCCACTTGATTGATTTAGTCATCCCGAACCAGAGACATTGTCACAGCATTTCCTGAAACTGTTCGTCTTCTCAAACCTAATTTCCTTGTTATAGGTTGTTAGGTGCTGCTTGTATTCGCCCCAGTTGTGCGTCGATTTGACTTTGTTGAAAAGCCGGCGAACTAACTTCCAAAGCACTAGACAACCATGAACAGGTTTTGGGGGTCAGGCGTAGTGATAACTCATTATGAACTCGTTTATCACAGCCAGCTTGCTCTCCAGTCCAGTAACGCTGGACGCACTACACTATCTTCCATGACTTCAACCACCAAACGTTCCAATATGGCTATAGACGCCATAACTTTCATATCTCGAGTGAGTTGTTCATTCCATAGAACCTTGCTCCTCCATTATTACATTTGGATGCAAAAATTCGGATTTTAACGACTAACTGGCTTCAGTCATTGCCCTGAATTATGGAGAGGTTCGAGGTTTAGTGGATCCCATTACCGGTGAGGTGTTTGTTTCAATAGCCGTTTTATGAAAAAACAGGAGTGAGTCCTCTCATGCTGTCTTATTATTTTTGTTCAGTATTGCATTTCATAATGGAAAGACTGACGCCTGAACAACGCTTACAAATCGTTCAACTTTATTCTAGAAGACTCACGTTCAGTAAAGAATCTGTTTCGCGCACTTCGCTAAATTTATGGTCGACATAATCGGTCCACTGAGCGTACTATTCGTAACACCACCACGCATCTTGATGATGGGCAGTCGATTCGGCGACATTCGTTACAACTCTGTTTGACGTTTGGAGCATTTTATGTCGAGATCTTAAATTGAAAGAGTAAAAAATACAGCTTGATCAAACACTGAAGCCGCTCGAACTTTTCCAGTATTATCGCTTCGCTCTATGGGCTCTTGAAAAGTTTCAAGAAGATCCGACGTTTTCGACCCAAATTTTGTTCAGCGTTGAAGCCCATTTCTAACTCAATGGGTATGTAAACAAGCAAAACTGCTGCATTTGAGATAAAGAAACACCTGAATAGCTTCAAGAGGTGCCATTTCATCTAGGCAAAGCAATGGTTTAGTGTAGTTTGTAGGTCGGTGAAATCATCGGTCCATATTTATTCAAAAATGGTGCCGCTGAGAACGTAACCGTCAATGACGACCATGATCGCGTCATTATAACCGACTTTCCTCATATCTTGATCGGTAGATTGGCCACCAAGATCGTGTGATATCATTCCGTTAGACTTTTTCCTGTGAGGATATACAAAGTCTAAGGTCTACGCAGTCAATCCCGCTTCGATTCAGGTCTTGGAGCTAAACTTCATGCATGTCATTGCCAGTTATCTGTCGAAATGCTTCAGTGAGTCATCAAAAATTGCACTCAATGGATGGACCATCTGAGACGTAGTCACGGCTAACATTTGAAAGAGAAAACCTTCAAAAAATAAATACCAAAGAAAGCTCTTTCGAGTGATACTAAATATTTCCCATTAAATATGAAGTTTCTGTGTTTTTTAAATAAGTAGGAAACCTCGAAATGGATCACCCTTTAGCTTCAGTGAAAACGAAGGTAACTTTTTCCAGTTGCTTGCCTTTAAGAGTCATACCCCTAATTTGAATGACAGTATATCTACATACATATGCACGTACAGGTTGCCGGCGCGCCACGCTCAGCATTTGACACCTTGCGCGCGCATTCACTTCAAATCTAAATTTACTGATATCAATAAAGAAAACAGCAACGACAAGGACAACAGCAACAACAACAACAAGAAAGACGCGTGCAGCTGTGAATGTGGACGCCGCCAGGTTGCAGCAACAGCGCACCAGCGAGTAACGAACGACCTCAAAGGTAATGAACATAAATTACGCCATTGAGCGCGAATGTGTTGCAAGTGTTAGCCGCGTTGCGCTGGGCAGCGTGGCATGAGTCGCTAACACGATAAGCACGGACAGCCTCCCACCCGCCACAATAATGCAAACATGTAGACAATGGTTGGCCGAGCGGACGGACCGGCGGCTGGTTGCGGTATGCGTGCTTAGTAACTTGTGGCACAGACAATTGAGACCGACCATGTTTGCAATAATAGTAACAATAACAACAATTGGCGTCTTATAGTTGCAAGTGCATGTGGCACCACTCGTTGGCTGGTCATTCTTAGGTACTTGGGAAAAATTTGAATATTGAACACTTGATATCGCTAAAAGTGTCTCGGTCATGTTTGCCACAGATTAGATTTGGATGGCAGCCAGCCAGCTAGCCAGCCAGCCAAATGTGGCAGTATGGCGCACACATTCTCTGCTTGAGAGTATGTGGCAAGTGCTCCATTGACAATGCGTGGCAATGTGTCGATTGTTATGGCCAGCCAGTCTCGTCTGTTGCAATATTTAGTAGCGTTGTTGTTTTTGTTGCAGTTGCAACACACTGCACATGTGGGAGGACAATTGAACAGTTTCGATAGCTGACTTTTGCCTTGTTGCTGTTGTTGCTTTGTTGGTGCAACATTGCGCAGATAAGTTGCTGGCGCTGCCGGCTGATATTAGCTTGTGGCACGCATGTGTTTCTTTGCTGGCAATCAAGGTACGTTCAAAATATTTATGTAAGTTCATTTGTTGTGTTGACTGTTGCAATCATGGGAAAAATTTGCAACGCGTGCAAAGTTCATTTCGCTTGCCTCAAATGTGTTGCACTCACGCTTGCTTGAAGCATGCTTCGATATGTCGTGTTGTTGGTGTTGTTGCTGGTGTGACAGCTATGGTGTTGCTTTATGTTGGCGTTGTTGACACGATTTTTGACATTCCAACGCTAGCCTGATGATAACAGCACTCGACAAGGAGGTTAGATGCAAAGGCTTGCCACAATTTGATTATTTAGGTTTTATGGCATTTTCTTAGTGCGAAGTTGTTTAGAAATGTGTAATTTTTTTCAGTCTATTTCACAATTAAGTACGAAAATTTAGTTGTTATCGTTTATAACTGTTTTGGACCGTGGGATAAGCCTCCTTAGTATCGCATATAAGGTGTTATCGAGCGTAGTGCGTGAAAGACTGAAGCCTACGGTCAACAAACTTTTTGGAATTTAACAGTGTGGCCTTAGGCCTGGAAAATCTACTATCGACCAGATTTTCACCAAGCTCCAAGTCTTGGAAAATACCCGTGAAAGGAAGATCGACACACACCACCTCTTCGTCGATTTTAAAGCCGTCGCATGAAAAGGAACTGTCTCTATGCCGCTATGTGTGAATTTCCCATATCCGCAGGGCTAATACGGCTGTGTTAGCTGACGTTGACCAACACTCCAAGCCGTTCGATATCAATCGAAGTTTCAGATAAGGAGACTCTCTATTGTATGACCTCTTCAATCTATTGCTGGAGGAAATAATACGAGCTGTAGAGCTAAATAAAGAAGGTACAATCTTCTATAAACGAATATAGCTGCTGGCGTATGTCGATGATATTTACAATATATCATTGACCTCAACAGTAGCGTCGTTAGTTCTGCTTTCTCCAGATTGGATAAGAAAGCGATGCGTATGGCTCTGGTCGTGAACGAGGACAAGACGAAATATATCCTGTCATCAAATAAACAGTTATCGCATTCGCAACTTTGCTCGCACGTCCCTGTTTACAGTCATGACTTTGAAGTCGTAGATTATTTCGTCTATCTTGGAACCAGTATCAACACCAACAACAATCTCAGCCTTGAAATCCAAGGCAGAATCACTCTTCACAACATGGGCTACTTTGGACCGAATAGGCAATTAAAAAGTAAAGTCCTCTCTCGACGAACAAAAACCAAACTCTATTAGTCCCTTTTTATACCCGTCCTGATGAGTCGGCCTTAGGAGTGTTCGAGAGAAAAGTTTTGCGGGAGATTTATAGTCCTTTGTCACCGGCGAGTGCCGCAGTCGATGGAACGATGAGCTGTATGAGATATACGGCGACATTAACGCGCTGAGTCGATTCGGCCATGTCCGTTTGTCTATATAATCGAACAAGTTCCGCAGTTTTTGAGATATCGTTAAAAAAATTTCCACTTGCTCCGATATCAGACCTATAGCATCTAGTTCGCATAAAAATAGAACGATCGGAAAGTTCTTTTATGAAAAACTATTTTATTTGACAAGGTGTCTTCATGCATTATTGTTTAAGAAAACATTCAAATCAATACTAGATTCCGTATACATAATTTTAAAACTTTTAGTTGGCTTTATCTCAATACATCGTTTAATTCGTAAGATATATTAGTAAAATTTTACATATACTACATATTATTGTTTAATATCGGTACTGTGTGAAATCGGTCCTCGCAGTACGCCGCCGAATATGTGGTCAATACGTGACTTGTCTTCATAACATTGTGTGAAAGCTTGAGTAGTGTAAAAAGTTAATGAAATTAGTCTGGACCTTCTAAAAGACCCAATCTATACGATTTAATGATTCCGACAGCTAGAGACGCCTGTCCTTTGTAAATTCCAGAACTCTTAGGTATGGATTAAAAAACCGTCATTAGCGCTTGGACATTTGAAAAGAAAGTGTCTAGATTTTTCCACCTAAATTTTCTCAGCGCAACTCTGACATGTTGCGTTCTCAAAAATCTTCATCCTAACACCCAAACGGACAGTGTCCAGTTAGTTTGCCTGTCATTGCGGGCATGTAAACCGTGCTAATAGCAAGAAGGTCAGTGGGTCTGTTACGTTTCACTTTGGGCCAGAAAGCTCTTACAACGCCACAATTGCGATAAATGACCAACGCTCGTTGAGCTCGCGCGAGATCATAAAACCAACGCCCGAAATCCTACGCGTTTTCAATTTAATCGAGCTCAATGCCTATACAGTAGCTCCGCTGTTATCTTGCTGGCTGCCACTTCTGCTTAAAAAACCGTTGTCTGAAACTAAAATTGATTGAGAGCAACCAGCAGAAAACTTTTCCTCCAACCTTCCGTTTGAGCTTCGATCCATCGGTGAGAAATCTCACTGCACCTCTTCTTCAGCGACTCCGCCCAAACCAAAAATCTCCCAGGGATATGTTAGCGGAGAAGTTGAGGGTAGGAGAAGGTCCTGCGGCTCAGTGGTTATCAGGTATGCAGTCGAAGTGAGAGAGTATTTCGGAATGTTCCTCTATGGAACCCTTAATGTGTTCAGATTTCCGGAGTCTAATAGCAACCAACGCAGGAATGGATCTGCTGGCTACGTCCCCAGGTGCTATATGTAGAATGGCATTTAGGGCCATCGTTGGTGTTGCACGTAATGCATCACTGATGACAAAAGAGCTCTTCGCTCTAGCTGTTTAGTGTGTGTGTGGCGTTAGAGAAAGGGTGCATACAGAATTTTATACTTCCTGGTGAATAAAGCCATTTAGTTTTACTTGGGTTGACGGCCAAGCCGCTTCTTTTCGCCCAGTTCAATATCATGTTGAGATACTCTTCGGCTAGCTGGTAGACTGTACTTAGAAATTTTACTATAAAAACAACATCATCAGCGCAGGCCAACAACCTACAGCTTCGTTCATCGAACTCTTTTAGTAGATCATTTACAACCAGAATCCAAGGCATCGGGGAAAGTACCCCACTCCCAACACCACCGAAGAAAACTATATAAGAGGTGTTTCAGGTTCGAATTCAGTTGAAAATTTTCGATGGTTTACATCATCGCCTCCGGCTAATATTGTTAAAGGCCCGAGAAAAGTGCATACGGCATGCTGGGCCCTTAACAGTTGGCCCTCTTAATGTACAAGTCCATGAGCTGCTCAAAAGTTTTCGACAGCACGAGGATAGGCTATTGGCCCTCAAATACTTGACAACGAAGTGAGAGCTCTTTCTAGCCTTCGATATAATCACCAATCTAACCAGTATCCAAGCCTTAGGTACATGACTTCACGTTGGTAAGCTTTCACCGAGCTTTCAGCGTGAGAAACTCTGATTACTAAAACGCTTTCCTCAAAGAAACAGAAAAACTTCAAAATTATTCACAATTTAAATACAATTCAATTTAGCTGTAATCTGCACCCCTGCGGGCGGCCAACAAACCAAGCGCTCGGACACACACATACGCTGTCGGAATAAGTACAGTGACGTGGAAAAAAGCGTTAAATTGCTTAACACTTTGGTTGTGGCGAAAATGTCGCCTTTCGCACAAAAGAAATTATTTCATAATTCATTTGAGCGCCAATGCGAAAGCAATGTCATCATTTATGCAACACACTTGTGTGTGTGCGATGGTGTGTATATGTGTTGCTGCATGCCGCAGTTGTAAGCAACGGCAACTGCCTTACAAGAAAAGGCAAGATGCGCCTCCAAAAAAGTGAACTGAATTATATTAAGAGCTGATTCCAATTTCTTTGCTGCAGAGCAAAAACCAAATGGCCAGCGGGCCGGAGGCGGAGGGACACTTAGCGGGGCGAAAAAAGCGAAGCGCAACCAAACCGAAGATGCGGCGCGACATTGGCGAAGAAGCTGTCTGGAACCGCCAAAGCGATTGCATAAATTCGAGAAACCAACAGCTACAACAACAATAAAAACGAAACACACTCGTAAAAACTAAACATGCAACAGCAACAAATAAGCTGTGTGCCGCACGAAGGAAACGAAGAAAAAGCAAAAACAAAAAAAAAGCGAAAAGAAAGAAAAAGCGGAAAAGGCCAAAAATCTTAATGGAATATGCGACGTGGAGTATGAGCGGACGGACGCGCAGGCAAGCACCAAGGACAACTGCATTAAGTAGTTGCATTAAATTGTTGCTACAAACGCTGCCACATACAGTTGACTCCTGGCTGTTGACGGTTGAATGCCTGCTGCTGGCTGCTGACTCCTGCCACAAGCGCTGGCTTCCTTACACAGCCGTCTTGACACACTAACTGGGATTGTCACAGCTGTTGCCGCCCGTCCCGTTATTGTTTCACTTGTTGTCGCATTTGTTCCCCAATAGACCCGTATTGGCAATCGGCGATTTGCTTGCTTTTTCCTTCATCCCTTCACCATAGTCTTCGCATTGCGTCTTGCGTGGCCGTCTTCAGGGCAGCTGGCGAAGACAATGAGTTGCTGAATTAAAATTTGGCACAATGCTAAGCTGTATTTGCGGCAAAAACAATGCAGTTGCATGAATGAGTGTATGATTGCATGAATGAAATTTGTTGCAAGCACAGATAGCAGTTTTAGTGCGCGTCATATTTCCTTAGCTCATCGCCAGTGGCATGAAAAAGGAAAATAAATTGCAAAATTACAAAGCACAACAACAGCAACAAATATCGGTTGCACATTTATTGCCATTTATCCTGTTGCCGCGCTTCTGATTGCTGCATGTTGCACGTAGATGTCAAAATCGTAAATCATGAAATTCGCATTTTTCTCCTTCGCTTGTCTCGAAATCTACATTTAAGTGCATTTGTATGGCAAATAATTCATTGGTGGCGTAGTTGACTGTATTTATGCGTTTTGCAAGTTGCCATCTTAGCATGAGTTTCGTATAGAAGGCTAAGCGGTCATTAAGCAGCTTTTATGTTGCACGATAAGCGCTCTAAAATGCTGCAATAGCAAATAGCTACCAATTTTGAAGATTAAATTGTTATAACAAATATTGGCGAATATGTTGCAAGGTTGGCAGTTGCAGCTTCGAAGTTTAATATTGTATTCCAAAGCTTTAAGGTCCGTGGTACATCGATTAAGTTACATTGAGGCCCAAGTTTTCTATTAAAAGGGTGATTCATTTCGAGGTTCCCTACTTTTTTAAAGTAACCCAAAACGTGAAATTATCTGCTCACCGAAGTGTTCTCTAAATAAATCCATTGATTGATGCGATGTGTAGAAGTGGCGACGTGTTGTTGAAACCAAATGTCGCTGCCATCGCGACCTTCAATTTCAGGCATCAAATAGTCGGTTATCATGGCGCGATAACGGTCGCCATTAACGGTTACGTTACCCAACCAAACAGTTGTTTTTTCTGGATGAAATGGCAGCTCTTGGATCCCTTCAGGTTTATCCTTATCCCAAATGCAATTTTGTTTGTTTACATGCCCATTGCACTAGAAATGGTCATCATCGCTGAAAAAAATTTGGCTCGAAAACGTCGGATCTTCTTGGTACTTTTCAAGAGCCCATAAAGCGAATCGATGTCGCTTGGGAAGGTCGAGCGGCTTCAGTTCTTCCAAAAACTCTATTTTGTATGCTTTCAATTTAAGTTTTCGACGTAAAATGCACCAAGTCGTTCCATACGTCAGTCCGAGCTGCTGCGCAGAATTGACTCTCCACGGTCTTCGTGTACGCTCTCAGCTACGGCTGCTATATTTTCTCCATTGCGTGATGGACGTGATCTATTCGATTGAATGCTGGGTCTCAAGATGAGTGATGGTGTTGCGATTAGTACATTTATACAGTTAGTGACAGTGAAGCTCATCTACGAACTTTATACTTCTACCAACAACCCTTTGTGAGCCAGAGAGATTGCGACAAAACGCGGTGTTGATTTTATATAATTTATATTTCGGGCGCCATTCAATCGTAATTAAGCATACGAACTACCACTGTGTTATTATAGCTTCCGATTAACTTAAAAAAATTCTCATAGAAACCCATGTTCCATAATTCACCTTGAACCTCAAGAGGTAGTAACCACTTGACGGCATATTCAGACTATAAGGAGCATGTATAAAGCCTCTCAACCCAGCTCCCGGACGTTTAGCGGTGACTATCTATATGGGCCCTGACGGAACACAATTCTTGACCTCTTGGCCTGAACTTGCCACTTCAGGGCTCCTTTACACGGCTCAATTGCTAACGAAACAGATTGAAATTAAGAGTTTTGTCGATAGGAAGCAGCTCATAGTAGATGATTCCCTGCTGACCCTTCCAAACACTTCACGAAACCTTAATTAGCGTCAATCGTGGCCGGGCTTCCGCATGCGACGGCTCACCGCAATTGCACCACTACTGCTTTCACTTGACATTATCTTAAGTCTGTCACTTTTCATCACCAGTAATCAACCATTTCAGAGATGAATCGATTTTGTTGCAGATTAGTAGCGAATCGCAGCTGAAAATTACGTCCATGAAGTTTTCTTGGATTAATTCGTATGATACTTATATGCCGAGATTCTTTTAGCATCCAACCTTATTAAAATTCCCGACCGTGTGTTCGCAATGCCTAGCTCCTAGGCAACTGAAACAGTTTTTATATGACGTTCGGACTCGACGAGTTAATCGATACTTCCGACAATTGACCTTCAAGAGTGTAGTGGGGCTTTGACATCAAAACTTTCGAAACCGAATCGACAAGTTCAAAATTCTAGTATCTGGATTATAAGCATTATCCACCTTTTCAGTCACCTTGCTTGCGTTTTTTGTAAGTACCAAACAGTTGGGACAGGGTGGGCATGACATTAAGAACTCTACATTGGCTCAATATTATTCTTGTTTGTTCAAACATTTACTTCTGAAGCTCTATGGACCAACCCGATATTTAGTATTTTGCAAGCTCCAGCGGCCCTCAGTAAGGCAAGCCTCTCCATAGTTTTGAAGCTTTTAATGAGCCAATGTACTATTGGTGTCCTGGGACCTGGCCCTGAGCTGGGAATCCTACTAGACGCCATTTGTAGACGCTGTATGGACGAAGATGAGATGGAAAAATTTAACTCTTCCTTCTTGACTGTCCCGCGTTTGGGATGTCAAGATTTAAGCACTTGGAAGCGCCTACCTTCAGACATCCCACAGAGCTGGCGGGAATGAAAATTAATGCATTTGTATTGGCTACAAAGCGTTTTGCTAATTTCTAGTTTGAACATAAGAGTTCTTCTTTTCTATGACCTCACAAAGGACTACATGTAGTAGTTAATGTGCGATCTTTGATCAGCCATCTAAACTAACCTCAGCTCCGGAGGCAGGCAACGAGCAAAAGTTTTTCAATCAGACTGAGTGATCCATAAACAAATCTGTTTAAAGTGTGTTTACTTGTATGAGAAGTAGAAGCTGCTTCTAGAGGGGTTTTGATCGCAACCAAAACCTTTAAAGTGTCAACTGTCACCGCCACTGCTTTCGTACAAGTGCACACTCGACTGGAAGCTTGCGTGCGAATTTTATTAGTACCCGGAAGCGAGTAAATGTGTCCACTTTGCAGGGAACTACATAAATTTATAAATAAGTAAATGAAATGCAATAAAATTAACAAAAAGGAGGACGCACATAGAGATCTACAATAAAATCGTTTCGAATGCAACAGGGAATCTGTGAATTTCTTAAAGAATACCAGAGCATAAATAAATCATCGACGATGACAATAAATCGCTCACAATTATGACAAGCAAAAGTTCGAAGCTGAACACCAGTAGGGAGCTGCTGCGCATAGCGGCCAGCCGGAGTGGGTTGCGCGCTGATTTAGTTTCCTACCTACAGCGCAAGGCATATGCAACAATGCCACAGTGCAACAATAACAAACAAAATAAAATCTGTAACAAGTGGAGCAAATGTCGTCGCGTCGAGGGATGTAGCTGCACCATTTATGCGCCATAAATGGGGTTGTACAAGAGCGGCGACAGCGCACATGCAACTGTCGTCGCCACGAACGCAACAGTTGGCTGCTGTGCCGCTGGTCAAGCGATGCGTGTGTTGCACGCGCACACCGTTCGCCGGCATTCAATATGCCGCATGCGTTCGCCGAGCGCAACGTAAATAAATCACCGACACTCAATGATGAAATTATTATTGCGATTATTATTTATGTACCTTTGCTCCAGTTAACTTCATAACTTTGCGGTCGAACGCCAGAATGGCCACTGCAGTGCGCGCAATCATGCCACGTTGTCCCGCTCTCTACCCACAAGCGGCATTTGGCTGCGGCAATAAAAGCGCCAAGTGACAGTCTGGTAGTTGGAACTCCGCGCCGCAGTGGCTGCCGTGGAAGCTGACGGCCGCAAGGTGCTGCCTAACAGCGTTATGACAATGCAACTCTGCACCGCGGCACTTCACTCTCCACACCCAGTTGCTGGGCTTTGTCTCACGACGCGCTTTTATCATTTTCGCGAGCGCTGCGCAGGCCTCATTGTTGCAACATATTGCAACAACGTAAGGTAACGAAAATAAATGAATATAAAGCAAAAAAATGCACGAAATACAGGAGTTAACCGCGTCTTATTGAGACATTTTGTGGGGAAGCGTTAAAATGCGAAGGCACGAACGAGTGAAAAATCGAAACGAACGCGCATTGAATTGACTCTTTTGTGCACCACCATTGAGTGGTGCGTGTGCCGCACTGCTACCAATACAGTTTTTTTTACGCCGTCCTTTCAGTTGCTGCACGATGCGGTCTCGGTGGCTTGTGAGTGCGGCGTAGCGCCACTTGTTGCCTTGGCTTGGCGCTTTCGTCGGTGCCGGCGGACACAATGCATGCAACCGGCCACGCCATATTCGCACTGGCTTTGCGGCATTTAGCGATTCCTGTGGCGTTGCACTCATTCGCATCGAGAAATTAATAAATTATGAGTATTTATGTGCTGTCACAGTAGTGACAGTCGGACAGTTGGACAGACATGCCACAAAAGTGATAAAATTAGCATAAAATCTTGTAGGCAAGTGTTTGCTGTGCCACAGCTCATAGGTGCGTTTGGGAAGGTCGAATTTTTATTTATTACGCGCGCGTTTATTGTGTGGTGAAGGGTTTGCTATATATAGGTATACATATGACTTTATTAATTTTTGCGACTTGTGGTAGAACCCGCGGTTACTTTAATTTAACATCCAAAATGCATAGAGAGAGTTTACTTTCGAAACAGTTTTTTGAATGTTGCTCATGAGGTTCTTTAGAACATCTACTATGATACATGAGAACTCACTTTCAAAGAAAACTACATTCTTACTTCCAGACGCGTAATCTTTCTTCGACCAAAAGTAAAATTCTACAGACTGAATACTCAGCAATTCATTTTCCGAAATTACTACTTGCGATCATATGAATGGAAACAGAAACGTTCCCAGCAACACCAGTAAGTTAGGTAACAAGGCTGATTACACTTGAACTTGGACTATTTATGACTAGTCCGTTGTGAAGAAAAAAAAAATCCAGTAATTGATTTTAACTATTAAGTAAAAATTTGTTTAGGCATCTATTTTCTGCTCCCCCAAGCTCATCGGTATGTCTAAATGTGTAAAATGAGTATTGCGTTAAACTTGTAAACATGAGCGATCAAAAATAAAGTCGTGAGATATTTTAACTTCGTTTTCTTTCATGCTCCGTGGGATAAGCCTACTCAATATATGTAACATATTATATAAGGTTCTATAGAGCGTACTGTGTGGAAAATTAATGCCCACCGTCAACAAACTGTTTGGACCTTATCATTGTGGTTTCAGGTCTGGAAAATTAACAACTGGCCAAATATGCACCATAAGCCAAATCTTGGAAAAGACCAGTGCAAAAAGGATCGACACACACTACTTCATCGTAGATTTCAAAGCTATTTTTAACAGCGCGAATAGGATCTGCTTCTATGCCGCTATGTCTGAACTTGGTATCCCCGCAAAATTAATACGGAAAAAGCTCCGTAAGATTGGGAACGAGGTTTCGTACAAAGCGGCTCCCTATTAATCTTCTGCAAGAGTGTACAACTGCTGCCGCACGCCTCTTTTGATGAACAAAGATAAAATTCTACAAGCCATTCATCATCTCCGTTTGCTGTTTGGTGCAGAGGCGCCAAATCTCGTTACGAGTTTCCGAGAGAACGGTTCTGCAGAAGATTTATGCTCCTTTTCACATTAGCAACAGCGAATACCGGAGTCGATGAAACAATGTGCTATAAGAGATATACGACGACATTGGCATAGTTCATCGAATTAAGAGACACCGGCTACGCTGGCTAGGTCATGTTGTCCGGCTGGATGCAAATACTTCAGCTCTGAGAGTATTCGCCGCAGTAGGAAGCAGAGCAAGTGAAGGTCTTCCACTCCGTTGGAAAGACCAGGTGGAGAAGGACCTGGCTACACTTGGAACCTCCAATTGACGCCCAACAGTGAAAAGAGAGTAAAACAGAAGAAGAACTAAATCTTATCAACCAGAAGGCTTAAGAGCTCTCAAATTTAGTCGCTCATTTTGTGAAATCATTTAAAGAGGTAAATTAGGAAGACATGGAAAAGAGAACTTCCTCAGCCTTGCAAAATGCGAAATGCCTACTTGGAAATTACACTTACTTATGGCATAAGCCGAAGTCTAGTTAGCCATTAACCTCATTATCCGTCATATATACATATAGTATTTCCTGTAACTACGCTTGAAGCGTAAGGACAAAGTTAGTTTCAGAAATGCGGCCTACGAATGTGCCATAACACTAGTAGGGGCGCAGATGCTACCATTTCCCTCGGAGAAGGATTTCTGTTATATGGCTAGGCTTGTCTTCTTTTTTCATCTTCGACCTTATCAATTTGGAAGGCCCTGCCAGTAGCTAAGCTAACGCCGGCATCGCTTTAAGGACCGTTATAATTTCTGAGCCCCCTCATCGTGAGAAGATAACAATTCTTGAATATCACTTTAATGCTCTCCTTAGAAGGCGTGAACACCTCTTTCCTGTAGTTTCTAAAGGAGCTCCACAAAGCTTTAACTAACGGTTTGAGATGATTTCTCAGTATTTTGAGATACTTCGTCCTGCTCCTTTCAATTTCAGGCTTAACCAAAAGCATACCAAGATCTTTGTGTATGTTAATGTCACGAATATATCACGGTCGAAAGGTTAGCAGGCCTTTCTTGTTTCATTATTAATTTGGTTGACTTTTTCTACAGTAGTGGTTTTCGCCACAGCTGGATTGGTTATCTGGTAAAATTTTGTTGCTCTTGGTGAATAGAATATATCTTTGATAGCAAAATTGCTTCGAATAATTTGGAAAAGCAAAGTAGTAGGCTTATTGGTCACGTCCGTGTGTGGTCTTTTCCTGGTTTGGCTGCCATTAGTATATTCAACTTTTTCCACGAGTTTGGAAATAAACTTAGTTTTAGAATGGCATTAATGGGTCCAGAGACCAGTGCTAGTGCACACTTGGTTGCTCTTTTAGCATTCGATGTAAATCTAAAATTAGCCATCTAGCCATGAGGATATTCGGTTGGGACTCTCAAAATCTCACGCAAACTTCTAAGATTTTCGATTATGCACAAGTTTGGTAACCATTTCTGATTCAGTATTGAATAATAGACTCTGGCATACTTCTAAGATCTTCCATTATGCATAAGTCCGACTGCCCCGAGAGGATCTTATTGAAGAAAGTTTCATATTTTTCAATCATAACACCGATTTTGCTTAAATTTCGGTTTCTGATGACCGGTTTCTGGTATTTTAAGGGAACATATACAAGGTTTGACCTAAACAAACAATGGAAACCGCCTTCGACATAATGATTCATGTCAATATTTCAACAAATTTTCACCTTTTTGAGAGCATTTAGTCATATCTCAAGGATGCTTCGAACGCCGCCCATTGTAGTACCGAACAATCTCCTATATACTGGATCATAAGACTTTTACAAACCTTCGAAGCACTTTGAGCCTTTAAAAATTGTTTAGATGGCTAATGTCAGTTATCGGATATGTTTTCTGGTTCGCCGAAGTTAAGACTACCGAGATGTTTCAGTCTCAGTTTTGCAAAAGATGGACAATAGAAAAGAAAGTACCAGGATATTTCCAACTTACCCTCCTCCATGCAACTTTTTAAGCTTACCGCGGTAAATGCCTATTGGACAGGGTCTAGGATGAATTCATGCATGATTGTGGCAAGACGAATATTGTTATGAGCAAGTAATTCAGTAAATCTCTTGCGTTCTACTACAGGACAGATACGAGTATTGCAGTCACACAGGAACGGGTTATGGTCAAGCGCATGCGAAGTCCATTGATCCAGTGCTAGAAAGTGATATGCCAATAGAGATTCAACTCGTTTCCTATTCTGCTATGACCAGGCGCCCAAACGATTCTGATGATGAAGTCGCTTGATGCTATTTCTAGTGAGGATAGACACTCCTAGATGAACTTGAAGCGCACAGTTAGCGAGCTCAGCGCTAGTATTGTCGCTCTACTGTCGGAGTGAATTCTCACCTTCTTGAAAGAGGCTGCACTTCGTAGCACTATATTTACTGCCACCTTAATGACAGCAATTTCTGCCTGAAAAACACTACAGTGCTCCGATAGCCACCTTACTCTCGTTCCAACTTTCCCTCATAGCTTCAACTCATCCGTGAAAAGGATCATTGCGCCTCTTCCACAGTGACTTCTTCCCATTCTCACCTCCTTCGTCGGTATGTTAGCAGAGAAAAATGCGACACGAGTAAACTCTGCGACGCACTGATCAAAGTTATCATACAAGTATATACACTCTAGGGTTCAGATTCGAAGGAAATATACATTATGAGATCTTAACCCAATTGAGGGTTGCACTAGAGTAGGATTTTCTTCAACCAGTTCCCAAGAATATCATTTATGCCGCGTGAAACACCTATAAGAATCTCACGCTAATTCCAAATGGTTGACCGAAGTGAGAGGCATATTTCAACTAGCTTTCGGTGAATCAAAGATTTATACTTCACGGCATAGTTGTTGCAACAAATTTGCCCCGGTTACCAGCAAACCATAACATCAATTATTCCCTTTCGAAAGCTCTCAATGACCGCATGACATCTCAAAGCAACACATCAATTTGGGGCAACATAGACAAACGTAATCGGAACAAACAACCGAAATGGTCACATGTTGCAAGTTAAGTTCGACAACTGTCAGCCTAGTTGCTTAACGACAAAGGCTGTGGCACGTCATATGCACATACGACAGACGCTACACTATGCTACCTAATAATTCAGTTGACACGTACAATTTGAAATTTCAAGTGGACAAAAAATGTCGAACAGCGCCAAAGACAATCTAAAAACGTGAGAAAAAAGCACATAAAAAACAACAACAAAAACGAATAAATAGAACAAAGAAAGAGATTTTCAGTTTATTAAAGCGGCGAAAGAAATGCAACGAAAGTGGCTGTGGCAACACGGTAACTGCCAACGAGGTCGTCACTTGCCGCTCACAATAGCCAACAACGGCAAACAGCGGACAACCGCAACAAGAGCGCACACTCGTAGCGCTAAAGTCGCGTAATATGCATGAATATTTTATAAGAATCTCTGGTCGCAATTTTTCTTACCGAAAATTTTCATCTGTGACGTGCTGCGGCGGCCGCGACGCTGCGACTGCCCTCCTTTTGTACGCGCCACACTTTTCGCAATTCACCAACTGCTACTGCTGTTGCCGCTGTTGTTATTGTTATTGTTGCACATGAAAGAAATACAAAAAGTGTGCAACAAAAAACAGTTAACTCGCTGGACAGTCTTTTAAGTTTGTCTGTCCGTTAACCCATCGTTAGTAGCAGCCGCAATATGCCATTTGGGAGGCATGGCACTAGCCACTTGCTACTTGCCACTCGCCACATTCACCATATGCAGCAAAGAGCGTCAACGTTGCATTACAACGAGTCGCTTGCCGCATGCCGTTGGTGTGGCACGTTGCGCGCTTCATTTTGTATACACTTTGTGCAACTTTTTTTTGTTCCGGTTATCCTTTGTTGGGTGTATCCTTTGCTTGGCGACGTGAGTCGCGCGGCGTACAGCGTGTGGCTGATGTTGCACGTGCAGCTCATTCGTTTTTATAAAAATGTATGCCGTGTTGTTGTTGTTGAGTCTTTGCCACTAGACCGCTGCACTGTAGGTGAGCTGCAACTAAACCGTTGACTTCGTAAACCACTTTAAGTGAATATTTGAATTGCTGGCTTTGGTTTTTCGTAGCACTTTTGCGGTTTCCATCTAGGCGCCCTCAGTTGGGATCTGCTGAACGTTTCAGTGGCGGCATTAATGTCGCCAAAATGCGTTGGTGTATGGTATGTGTGGTTATACCCAATACAGTTTGAATACTTTCTGAGTAGTTGAGAGAATTTGAGGAACTTTTGACGAATCTTGTAACAGCCATGTTATCTTTTATGGGTCAGCTCTCCACGTCTCTAGGATGGCTTAAGAATTTATTTTATCACATCATCTTCATTAAACCTTATGACTTTTTTGTGGGATTAGAGATATCTATTTGAAGTCAAGCCAAGCTAAGTATTACTGTTGTTAAGAAAACGTTCATTAAAGACTATCAAACTGTGAACTTCCTTCAACTCCACGCTCTCTATTGATAAAAGTCGGATTTCTGTTATTATTGGATTAAGGAATTAATAGGTCAATTAAAAAAATCTTTGATAAAAATTCGTTTTTTTCTTTTTTTCAAGATAGTTTTACGCAAGGGTGACACACCGATCATAGCGACCCTCTAGCTTTTGGATACAATTTTTATACTCTCGCAATATGGTGCTACGGAGTATCATAGTTTTTTCACCTCTGTAATAGTCAGTGTTGATGGTATTTCCTTTTTCAAGGTAGTCAATAAAAGTTATTCAAAATGCATTCCAAAATAAAGATGCCATTACCTTGCCAGTCGACTGTTGAGATTTTCCACACCTTGAAGCTGGTTCATAGGCTACAGTCAATACGGATGACTATCGATTGGACTTTGGAATGAAATGATGGAGCCATGTTTCATCTATTGTCATATATTGACGAAAAATTCGGTTTTTCCCCTTGATCAAATCGTCGTTGTTTTTGTTCAATAGTGAGCTCACGCGGCACCCACTTTGCACAGAACCTTCTTTTACCCAAATATTCGTGAATGATATGATGATGTACACGTTCAGTTGATATCTTTACAGTGCCTGCTATCTCGAACAACTTCACTTTACAGTCATACAAAATTTTGTGGACTTTTTTGATGTTTTCTTCGGTAACGACATCTTTTGGGCTTTCATTGCGTTTACTGTCTTCGGTGTTTTATTTTCCTGGAACAGTGTCCGAAAACTCACTTCTAAAGAATTTTCAGTGAATAGTTAAAGGCTTGATGCAAGGACTGAAAGCTTTTCCTCAATACTGAGCTACATTCAATCTCCATTCAATTCAAAACTTTGTGCTTTTTGGCTATCAGCCTGTCTTATTCAATGATTCTGTAACTATGCTTGACTTCGAAGTTGTACAAAATTTCTTTCATGCAAGCTTTTCGGATTTCAATTCTCTAGCCAAGCATCGTTACTTTGGAATATATAGTATATGATAGTAGGTTAGTGAAAGGTGAAGTGCTCAACCACGACAAAATCAGAAGTTTATAGAGAGGCGAGGCAGAAATAATAGAGTATAGAGTAATAGATTTTACGTGCATAAGGAATATCTTTGGATGTATAACTGAAGGTCGATATAAGACCTGCAGTATTGCTTTGAGCTCTGAATGAGAGGTACTTGAGTTTTCTAATGTAGAAATTACAGTATAAAACGCAGACTTTGGAGAAGGGCTTTAGAGGCCTCTACAATCCATCTTACACCACTGATGGAAAGTTGAATGAAAAGTACGAGGACGGTCCGATGAATACCTAACCACACACTGCTATAATGCTACTATTGCTAGAGATATCTACTATCGTCCAGTGGTCATAGAAGGCTACAGTTAAAATGAGACAAATCGAGCTTGCAGTACGGTTTTGAAAGTGTGTACTTTGGAAAAATATAAATGGATAAATAGAATTATAGGCCAGTGAGAACCGAATCTTGTTTTAGATGTGTTTAGAATGCCGTAGGTGACGCTTCTCTTCCGATGGAGACTGTACAAAAATACAAGTAGTTTGGAAAGTTTCAAAGTGTGCGACTAAATCAATTTCTGAGAAGCCGCGTTCAGTTGCTTGTCGTTGAATTCCGACATAGTAGAGCATTTCTAAAGTGATACATATTTTGCTTGGAATATTGGGCATGAGAAAGCTGTCAGCGCAATGGGTGGTGTGTTTACCTTCTTAGTATGTATACATCAAGTGTAGCCTTTAGTCCATTCCACAGCAGTGTTTGAAGCTGTTTAAGCACAATGAGTACCCATTTTCATTATTTTGACAACATTTAACGTCAAATATGACTAAAAACCTGTCATTGCACACAAGAGAATAAGAAAGAACGACCAAAAGAGTTGAATACACAAGGCAAATCTGCTCCGAAGATAACTATCATATTTGACGGAAAGATGATAGTCGTTTTCTAGGATTCACAAAACAAGATCTACAAGAAATACTTGGAGAAGAAAAAGAGTCACGAGGTGCTACTATGTTGAATTATTAGACCGATCCGACATCAAATTCAATTCAATATATCAATTTGGCAAATATAAAGCGCTCTTTCACTGAATCTTTCAAGAAAAACTCATCTAACGGGCAAATATTTTAGTCGAATGGGTATGTTAGCGCTGCCACGATGGTCTCCTTTTGAGATGTCGGGAAAAAGCATTTTCAGCCGGTTTAAAGAAGAGAAAAATGTTTCCATTTTTTCTTTTTCCTTTGAAGTCTACGTAATTCTGCGTTCGAATACTTTTAGCTTTACTCAAGTTTCCGACCGATATTAGAAAAAAAACATTTTCTATAAGCTAAGAGTTTCATCTCGGTCCAGATTTATACTTATGGATTATTTTAAATCCCTTTAAGGGATTACATGGGTTTCCTTGTGTAAAAAACAGCATTTTTTCAAAAATTAAATATTTTATTAAAATTTTTTATTGTTGCAAATATACATTACTAACAAAGAATTTCTGAAATTTTTGAAAAAAAATTTTAAACTCGGCCATTGCGACGCTATTTCCGATGACTCCTCGGAAAAAAAGATGCACCCGCTTTAGCAGGATAACTCTTTACAAGATCATCTAAATTCAAAAAAATGCATGTTTTTGTTAGAACCTTAACTTAAGAATTTGGACGGAGAAAAAAACTGAAAATTGGATTTTTGGCAGACATTTTTACAAAAAAATGAAAATTTCAGTGAAAATTTCGCGACATTTCGTTTTCCAAATAGTTGTAATCGAAAAAACCCATCATTCATGTCTTTAAGAACTGTATCTCAAGGATCTCTGTAAAACTTTATGAAGATAGGCTGAGTAGTTCTCGAGAAATCTTGCTAACCGACTTCAAAAATTCAGTTTCGAGAAAAACGCATTTAAAAACGGCGCACTTAGTCTAGCTAGCCAGGAGCGCACAAGTTCTCAAAGCTGTATCTCCGCAACTATTACTTAGATCAATATGAAAATTTAGGATAATATTCTAGAAATGTTGTAGAATTTAATAAGATACAATTTTTGAAACACCTAAGCCCATGTAACCCCTTAAAGTAAGGTTGTTGAAGTCTGTGAAAAGTCCAAGATTGTTTTTTTAGAATTTATTCTTTTGAAACTTGAAAGCTAGTGTACAAGAAAACGGAGTGTTTCGACGCGACTGTCGAATCGCCCTATATTAAAGGACATAATAAATAGATTGTCGATTTTTCGGTTATAGTAAACCTAATGAGAGCTAATAATCGTCTAATTAAAAAAAAAAGCTACAAATCAACTAATGAATATACTAAGCTCATATATCTTTGCTCTAAGTATTTAAGCGGCTCGCAGTACATAGATTTGCTTGCCCCATTAATGGTATATAACACTTCTTAAAGATTTACTGACTATTTCTTCGCTTAGTTTTGCCTTTGGCATAATGCGCCATTCAGCGACGGTGGCGCTGGTGTATCTCCACGGACTCAACGCCAACGTACAAATAACTACAACGACCTCAACGGCACCACCAACTGCGGCATATACAAATAAAAATTGTTACTTTAGCCACAATGCGTTTGGTTAAGGCGGCGACGGCGGCGGTGGCGGTGGCACTGCGTCACTACGTGGTTACGAAATTTATTATGGAAACGGAAGCAACATCCTTGGCGGCATACCAGCAATTCGTTTACTTCCTAGTCTCCGCTTCCTTACTGCCTTTCTCCCTCTCTCAAACTCACTCCGTTCCACTGCGCTTTTCCTTTGGGTATTTGTATTCGCTTGAGGAAAAAAATGCTGAAACGTTGACCGAAGAACAAACACAACAAGAATAAATGAATAAACACAGCGCTAACGGGAGGTGAAATTGCGAAATGTCCTAGGCTGCTGCTTCTGCTTGATACCCGCGCGAGCTGCTTACTCTCGTATAGGCGACTGCTCGCATGGTAACATCCTTTGTCTGCGCACCGCCAAACATCACTCTCTCCGAAAGTGCCGCTGATGTGTCCAAAAACGAAGCGCCGTTGCCGGTAGCCGGCTGCAACACTGCCCTGCCCCAATAATGGAGTCTGTGCGCCACCACAGTAAATCGCATAAATTGTATAATTTTGACTGCATGTGGTTGTCGCAATTGTCGTTGATTGCTGCTGTTCTTACTGTTGTTGCCGTTGTTGTTATGTTGTGCTGTTTTTTATTGCTGTCATTGCCGTTGCAAATTTGTTGGCAATGCTGCGAGAAAATTCCGAAATACGAAAATTCGTAGGTGCCATGCCGATTGCCAAAGCTGTCACCTCCACCGCTGACGTCGCCGTCACCGTCGGCGCAGTCGACATGACTGCCACTACTGCATTTGTATTTCCGCTTGCATAAACTTGAACGTGCCGCATGCCACATACGACGTTGGGACGCACACACGGCTGCACGCGTGAGCACGACCTGAGTTCTTGCCTAGTCGTTCAGTGGTCCAGCGCTGTCCTCCGAGTTGTCTGCGCTGGAGCTCATATTTCTTAGAGGCGCAAACTCTGCCAAAGATCTGCCTCCACATGAATCGCGCTGGCTGGCTCATCTCGTCGGCGGTAGGGGCAGTTCTTATATGTGCCACATATTGCCACTTGGTGGCAGTATAAACCGGAAGCGAAACAATATGTCGCATGCTTGCCGCATATTGTGTCGCATATGAATGCAACCTTTTGCATGTGGAGGATATGTGGCGTTCGTGTGGCAAGCTTTGAAACAATTTATTTCCTGCAGCGCCGCAATGTCATGGGTGGGAGGCGTGCGCGTGCTGTTGGTGGGGAATATGTGGGGCGTGTGCATAAATTCGATTGTGGTTTACTGCATTCATTTCGTTTTAGACTTCTGAGTGCTTCGATTTTTTTTTTGGTTTTGTTATTGTTTTTGTGTTTTTTCTTTAGGAGTTCCACTTGGTCAGTTGGCTGCGGCGGTTCGCTCGGTCTCAAGTAGAAGGTGTCGGTGCAAAGTCGTTCATCTTTGGCCCTGGCGTTTCATGCAACGCTGGCAGGTAAAGTGCATGAAATTTGCGTTGTTGCACGTGCCTTCGTTGAGTCCATAAATTAAAAGGAGTTTTAAATGAAATTTCATGCGGGACAGGCTACGTGGAGCATCCATCATTTGGAAATATTAGGCAATATTTTCAGCGTTTACTAATTTTGATTTCGAAACACTTAAGAATTTCATTGCTTATAACAGAGAAAGTTTTGTTTTTGAAAAAAAAATTTAATAGTAGTTGCTTCGATTATTATTTGAAGTATTTCCTATCGTAAAGTTTAACATTTCTCATCTTTCTGGCAATTTGTAAACTCCATTCCAAAAGAAGTCCGTCGACTTAGAGGCCAATACAAAATCAAGCCAATTTTTGGTAATCTGATGAAAACCGTATTGCAGTGAGCGCAGTTCGCATCGATCGGAACAAATGGTAGTCGAAAGGGGCAAGCTCTGGGCTATAAGGAAGATGAAGGAAAACTTTTCAGCGGTGGTTCTCCAAATAGTTTCTATCATGAGGCCACGAGGCGTTGTGGTAAACCAAAATTATTGCCTCGGGTCTAGTTGCAATTTTCCACAATCGCTCGTTTCAATTTCAAGAGAGTTTCTTAGTATTTTCTACTTGTTTTTCACTAGTTACAAACCCTCCCCAGAGTTATGCGCTGGGTTTGAGAACCGATACTGACGCGAAACGATCTCCTTGTATAACTTAGCCAGGCTTCAATTCATATGACACCCAATTTATTTGTTTTTGAATGCATTAAGCTGCTTTGAAACGTTTTGAAATTGCTACTTTAGTGAATCTGCGACCTTTTTTTGGTTTGGCAACAATCTGCATAGACTAATGCTTTCAGTTCCTCATTTTCAAACTTTTCTGACCACCTGGGCTGTTCTTCATCTTCCAAGCCAAAGTCATCACTTTTTAGTCGTGTAAGTAACTTTGGAAGGTTCGTTTAGCTAGATCAGTTCACCATAAACTTTAACCAAAGTACAATGACTTTCAGCTGATGGTTTCTTCATATTAAAGGAATGAAGAAAAATTCTTCTCAAAAGCAAATTGTTGAACACGAAGAAGAATGACTTATACCAAAACATGTAAGGAAGGGCTAAGTTCGGGTGTAACCCAATATTTTATACTATCGAAAATCTTTATCTAGGTATATAAGGACTAAGGGAATTATTGATACAATTTAACGCATTTTTTCATAAGGGTATATTATTATCAAAGCAATATTTTCTCCGAATTTTAATAATATGTCTCACAGATTGGCGGATCTCACAATGGGGTCCACACATTAGGTTCTTGAACAGTTATAGTTCGATTGCGACAATTTTTGGTTGTAAGATAAAATGTCTTAAGGTCACTATTTGTGCAAAGCTTCATCCGAATACATTGACTAGTTCTTGCTTTGTATACAGAAAAGTCAAAGACAAAATGGAATTTAAAATTGTGCTATATGGAAAGTAGGCGTGGTTGTTGTTCAGTTGTGCCCACATCAATTTCAAAGGCATACCTCTGCAGCTCGTATTATTTTCTCCAGCAAAATATTGGGGAAATAACACGATAGAGAGTCTCCTTGTCTGAAGCCTGCTCTGGTATCGAAGGGCTCGGAGATGTTCTTCTCGATTCTGACGGAGCTTTGTTTAACAGCAGCCATATTAGCCTAGCGGGGATATCTAGTTCAGACATAGGCAATTCCTTTTCGCGCTGTCGAAGGCGGCTTTAAAATCCATGAAGGGGTGGTGTGGGTCGATACTCTTTTACGGGTCTTCTACAAGATTTGGCGCATGGGTTTTCTAAGTCTAAAGTCAAGCTCATAAGATTGTTGACATGGGGCTTCAGTCTTTCACACACTATTCTCGATAAGACCTTATATGCGAAATTAAGGAAGCTTATCCCTCGGTAATTGGCGCAGATTGTGGGGTCACCCTTTTTGTGGATTGGGTAGAGCGCATTTAGGCTCCAATCATTGAGCATGCTTTCATCTGACCATATCCTACAAAGAAGCTGATGCATGCTCCTTATTAATTCTTTGCCGCCGTATTTGAATTGCTCGGCCGGTAATCCACCGGACCCTGCTTTCCAAAACTTCAGTTCTACAAAGGCACTTTATAGTTAATTTTTTATCAAGCACCTAACGAATACGATTTCTTAAAAGTATTAGAGAGTTTCTGTATACTTCCTTACATCCGGATAAGAGCTTAGTCTTCTAATGAAGCAATAATTGTGTTCTTCAAGTAATTTCAATAACTCTTTGTCTTTAAAATAAGTCCAGTCCATGCCTCGTGCCTGTATTTTACTCCCTAGGGATAGTTGATTTTAATATGTACAAGTATATTATATGCCTATTTTACAACAAATAAATATGAATTAGCTTTCTTCTTCTATTGAAATAAGAGGTTCAACAACTGGTGAACTTCCATATGAGCGAACGAAATATTTGTAATCAATTTCTCATCGCTTGGAAGAGGGTTTGATAGTCTAGATGGGGTCTAGCACCTTTGATGCCAAAAAAATTATCAAAAATGAGTAAGTCATATCTCCCAATACTTTTTACTGCTCACAAGAGAAGCTACTTTCGGCCTTGTCCAATTTGTATCAAACACTACGAAGATGTAACGTGGCGCAGTAAGATGTAGCTTCTTTAAAAATATCTGTTAAGTAATAACTAATTTCATGGTTTGATGTTTCGATTATCATTTCATCCATTATGAATACCAGAAACGTTTATTATGCCTTAAGAAAAGTAAGCTTGGAGCTCCGACTGCACTTTTCGAGCTTATAAGACTTTTAGTCTTATAATAAGTTATGCTAAAAGTTCGAATCTTAGCTAAAAAAATAACTGTCGGTGAGTTTCTGATGTGATCACGAGCTTTGAGGGAACAAATTACGGATATCTTACGTTAAAGCCATTATTGCTGCGATAATAGAACACGCGATATAACACTATAACCCTCAGCAACAAATGTGGTGCGAAATGTGGGATATTGGCTGCTGCCATGCAAAGCTGCAAGATTTTCCAAAAGCATTTAAATATATTACAAAAGTATATACGAGTGAGTAGCCTCGAACCTGGCACAAGCATAACAACAACAATAAGGTTATAAGGCAACTGCTAAGACGTGCCTAAGACAGTGTGGCAGCTGAAAAGTCTTTCACTTAGCAATTCATATGCGTGCAGCAAGCAACAGCACAAACATTCGCACAATTATATATGCTTGAATGTTTGTGTGGATGTGAGCTAGTTACGTATAAGTATGTGTCCGACACTTAGTATGTGCCGAAAAAGTTAAATTTAAGTGCAACATACGTGCGCCAAGGCAATTGGCAAATTCGAAGGCGTCTACAATTGGTTGTTGGCTGCTTGGCTTTGGCACTGCTTGACTGGCTACCACCGCCCCAGCGAAACGCCCGGCATTCGTCTGTGCACTACCGACTTGCTAACTACCAGCGGACGGCGCATGTAGCCCGGCTGGCGGCTGTCATCCCAGGGGGGTGTTTGCGGGCGAATTATCCTTTCAATTTGACTTGGCATATGTGCCGCCACCGCCACTTGCCACATGCCACACAATATCACTGCACTGCTGCCGTGCAGCCTCGTGCCGACAGCGACTTCCATATACGCCTCCTTACGATTTGTGGATTTAGTTGTGTTATTTGTTGTCGGCGGCTCGACAGTCGGTGCCAACTTTCAACTCGCAGCCAGTGCCAATGCCAGTGTGGCAAGTGTAACGCTTTTGAATGCCGAAAAATTGAAATGCTCAGCGTTGTCTTGAGATTTTCACCGTACTCGCACTCGCATTCACCCTAAGCTTAGTCCCCACTAAGGAATCTTCTTCTTCTTGCGAGTATTTCTTTGATTTTTCACTAGATCTATGCCGACCTTTTACTTATGGCCCCTCTTCGGTTCTTACTTTGTTGCTTTAATGTCTCTTCGGCATTCACATATTTCCACAATATTTCTTGTTGCTATTCTTAATATTGCTACTGTTATTTTTTCGGTGTTGTTATTGTTGTTGCATCAACCATTTTCGCCTGCTTTCGTATGCAGCAAAGCAAATGCATAGCAAGTCAGAATTGATTTATATTGAAATGGGTTCCTTTGGCCCAATGCGCCGCAACCCGCCGTCCTTCCTCGGATCAGCTCGTGCATCATCCTTTGCGATGTGAGTGTGTGTGTTTGTGGTGATGAATGCCGCTTGCTTTGTAACGCTTTTTCGTTTCCCCATATGCTGTGCTGTCTTCATTTAGCGCTTGTGCTGGTGGCGTGGTGGTAAATTGTTGAGACATTGCAAATCTAAAAGCCAATTGATTTTTGTCTTACTTTCGTGGAATTTCATTTTTTATTTAAACGCTGATGCAATGTGGCATTTCTATTCCAAATAAATTTTTTAAAAATTAAATACAATGTCGCAAGAAAGATTGCTTACCATCAACAAAGTTGCCTTCATTCTTAGTTATTCATTTGGTGGAAATATATTTTTGTAGAGAAATGAGGAATTTCTTGCTCGGCACTGAACATAATGTAAGCCATAGGTGTAGAAGGAGAGTTCAATTCATAAGTAGTCGTAAACATTTTTGTAACTTTCCAGAACAACAAAAAACCAGTCAAGAGTTACTTTGTTGGACTCTATAATCCCAATTTGATCAAAATTTTAACAAAAACCCATAAATAAATACTTTTGTCGAGTCTAAACTCATATAAACTATGCATTTCAAAACGATACAGCCAACCAAAGTCAAAAAAAGTGGACCCGAAACTATGTACTTATGGGACGTTATTGATGATTAGGTCTGTACAGAATTTTAAATGGCGATTTAAACGAGAAGGAAGGATGTCTTCACTCAAATATTCCATAGGTCCAATTTGTGTTTTTAGTCTCTTATAAAGTCTTAATTATTCGGAGTCCTTATATGCTGAGCATACAACCAAACTCCGATGAGACTTTCAGAATACTCAATAAAACTATTGAACCTAAACACTATGTGTTCGAAACAAAGAAAGTGGCACCACTGTCACAAATGGGAACTTCCGTCTGTAAACGGCGGATATAGTGAAATATCTAGGGCTCATCCTGGATAGGAAGCTTACATAGAAGCCGAACATCGAAGAGAGAGCAAAAAAGGCATCGATTACCTTATACTGCTGCAGTGGATTCATTAGAAAAAGTTGGGGCCGCTCACCAAAAGTAGTCCTCTGACTCTACGAAAAACATATTATGTACAACGAAGTCTTTATGCGGTGGAGGGCTCTAGAAAAGTCCAAACTTGCAAAGAAATACGAGAGCGTTCAACGGGCGGCGATTATCGGCATGTGTGGTGCACTAAGGTCCATTCCAACCATTGCATTTAACACCATCTTGCACATTGTGCCCATAGACATCGTCGGAAGATGTAAGGTGTGGTTGGGAAGAAGCCGTTGGACTCCTCCAAGTGAGGCAGTGAGCTTCTTTATGGATGGGTCAAAGTTAAGGATGGGTCAATGGGGGCGTTTAATGTCAGGAACTCCTTATCAATTCCATCTTCAAATTTTCTGAGCCGAGGTTGCAATTATTAAAGCAGTAGTAGATTTACTGCTCCGGAGTGCAGCCTCCTTTAGGGAAGTGACCATTCACACAGATAGCTGAGGGGCGATACTAGCTTTGAACTGATTAAAAGTTTCAGGGTGGGTCAAGGAGTGTCTAACCTCGCTATCAATAGCATCGAGTGTATTGATGATATTTAGATATGGGTACCAGGACACAGCGGAATGGCAGGCACCTGCACAACTGATGAGCAGCTAAGCAAAATAACCTTAGAACCGCTATCGGTAGAATGGGAGCGAGTCGACGCTCTTGTATTATTTTGAGTTCAATTACGCGATAGCTGGGTTTTGCGGAGACTTGGCCTGAGATAACTAGAATTCACTACAAACTAAACATGATCTTGATTGTGAGATAAAAAGTGGAAGTTATTATAAAATTATAAAAATTCACTATATATTGAAGTTATAGATATCTTCGAAAATATGAAAGAGTGTGAGGATGTTTTGAGCCCCTTCATATTAATTGGGGTTTGAGAGAAAATAAAAGCCATAGTGTTCTAACTTTTAAAAAATTTTTAATAGTGAATAATGGGAGTTAGTTGACTTAGAGTTTAAGAAAGATGTGTTGAGGACTTGACCTCCGATAGTAGTTGCATATTTAAGTGAAAAACTCTGAAGTCTATTTCTGGTTAGACTCAAGGTTAGGTTATGTGAGCGCTAGTAATCCAAATTGGACTGCCATACACATTTGTTAGTTGTGTTGCGCAGAACTTACTAGAACGGATCAAAAAGACCGTCGCATATCGACAAAATGTCCAGAGTTCAGCACAAATTTATTGAGCTGGCTAATATCTACTCCAGCTAATTCGCCGTGTTCGTAAAAGGAATGGCAATCGAGATACTTCAACCTTAATCTGGAGAAAACTGAGCAGAAGTTTAGACAGTTTCGAGATGTGTCTAACTATTCTTCTTCATAGCAACTTTGACAAGTTGCGTTATTTAAAATCTTGAATATCACCGCGTGATTGATAATCGGACAGTGTCCAATTGGAATACCTATCATTGCGGCGATGTTAATTATGCTGAGTGATAGTAGTTAAATGGCTTTTTCACGTTTACTCTAGACCAGAACTATTCCGTCACCCCACAAGAACTGGTAGCTACCAACGCTTGCTGACCTCGATGCCAGAGCAACACATTCTCGTTTCCCTTTTGATGGGTTTTACAATTTCCAAATAAATAATTCAGAGCTTTTGGATGAAGAAAACACGGCTTTAGCCTAACGTATGTATCTAAATGAGCTTTAGGTTTAAACCCGGTGGAACCGGAAAATGTCTCAAGAAGGGTTGGAAATACAAAGGGGCGGAATAAAATTTTTTCTACCACAAAGTGCGGCGAAAACATATATTAAACTATAAGTAAGCACTGAATCAAGATACAAAACTTAAATTTGGTGCAGGTACCGTAGCGTGAGACATATGTTAGCTTTCTTTATTTTGTCGCCTTCAAAGTAATTTCCACCAGATGTAATATCGGAACAAATTCATGATGGCACAAACCACGAATATCGAAAAGAGTAATGAACATCGCCTTGACTATTGAGCGGCTTTGACGTGGTTTTTCGGTTTCAGCTCGTTTTTTCTTTTATTCCGATAATTGCTAACTTGTTTGCATGTCAAACTCATAAACCCATAGCTCATAGGCAGTTATAAAACTCTCCATGAATGTGGGATCGGAATTCGCGCAATCAAGCATATCTAAGTATACCTGTTTACGGTTCTCTTTTTGAAATAAATTCAGCTTTATCGGGCTGAGTCGAGCAAGAACATGTTTCATACCTAAAATATTCACCAAAATCATTAGAACGGACTCGCGAGAGATGTTGAACTCTTTTGCCATCTTTTTGACACTTTCCTCACAATTTTCAAGCAACAAATATTTAACTTTTTAATATTTTCATTAGTTGAAGAGGTCGAAGGTCGTTCAGAACGAGCCATGTCTTCAATGATGTCTCAGCCGTTTTTGAAGGCTTGAAATATGCCCGATAGTCGATCCCTTTAGGATCAATAGAATAAGTCGACATTAATAAGTTTCCCTATTGACATATTTGAGATCCTTTAACCGAGCAGATAGCTGGTTCCAGTATCTGTTAGTTACTTCCGCGAAAGCCGTTTGCGGTCGATTTTAAAGTATATTTTACTTTTTTTTTCACTTTAGAAACTAAAATCGTCAGATTAATTGCCATTGATATTGCAACAAGAAAATAATTGCTTTATTATTTGCTCTACGTTCGAATAATTTCCATTAATTTATCAATTTAGGTGCGTGCCGATATGGCAATTCCTCAGAAAAAATCTGTGCAAAGGTATTGTACGCGGTATCTGCAATCGAGCAAGAATTCCCAAAAGTATTTAGAACTAAAAATGCAAGAAATTGCTGTGAATAAGCGACGTGGCAACGGCAAACGCATTGCAACACAACCACATGCACACGGTTGCACATTTGCCACGGCATCAGCAACAGCAACAGTATTAGCAACGCTGTCGTCGTTTAGCCACCATCAATCGAATAATAATTATAATTATCGATGGCGTCATCATTAACGTCGCCAACACTATCAGCGCCACCATCGTTGCAAGATGATGCTGCTGCAACACACACACATACATACGGCATACAAACGCGTAGTTGTGGCCAAGTGGTGGCAAACAAGCTTGCCGCTGCCGTGATTCTCACGAATATTTTTGTTGTAATTGTAATGGTGTTGTTGTCATCAACGTTGTTGTAATTATGAGTGTTAAATACTTTTTTATTAGCGTTGAAAACGTCAAATTAATTTTCCTAGCTTTTTGTTTTTGCTTCAGCTTTTTGTTTGTGATTTTCTACACTTTTATTGGCTACATTGTTGCAACGTGTCGTTATGTCGCAAGTTGCCACTAGGCGTCTGGGGTATTGCATATAATCAACGCAAGCGCTTACAAGCAACCAACAATGATGCGGCGATAGTGCCACGCGGCGGCTGAGTTGTGGCGGTGTGAAGGCGAGTCATGCCTATTGTTGTTGCGCTATCTGGCTTGTAAGTCGTTGTTGTTGTCATTTGCATTGTCATAGTCAACGGCGTGTTGGCATGGATGCGTCTGGCGCATCACTTGCAATTATTGCTGGCTGCCAAGACAACAGTTGCAACTTGCAACTGCTTGAACTAATCGATTTGTCTGTTATTATTGTTGTTGTTATGTTATCGGACATGTGGGACCTTTATATATCCATACTTGTAATTTTAATGACGACATGTGTTGTTACTAATATCGCACTGCTTCTGAAATATTGCGGAATTTAATTGCCGAGCATGTCATAATGACTTCGGGCGAAAGCGCCGGCGATATAGATGAGCCGACATACCAAACATTTACTTTTGCAGTGAGCTTTTCTTCTTGAGCTAAATGTAGGGTACTGGAACCTTAGAAAATGAGCGTAGGTTTATATAAGCTGATGAGCTTGCTGGGTTATATCCGCAGAAAACCGCCAAGCGCTCAGGGTCTGGAGATATCCAGTGTGAATTTTGCTGAATGTAAAAGAGCAGATCCTTTTTAAAATATATTTAGTAGTGAAAGGGTCCATTGAAGACCCACTTTGATACCAATATCTACATCATTGACTATTTTTCTTGGGTTATATTTATCTATGAGGCTTTAAAACAGATGAGTCTCGAAGAGGAACAAAGGCAAAAGAAAAAGAAAAAGGAACGCCGCCTGGATTGAGAGACAACTCAAGGAGACAGACTGCTATTTAACACAGTTCTTGACGGGCCATGGCTATAACAGGGAGTACCTCCCTAGATTCTGCCACGATGACAATAAAAAAAGTTATTTCTGCAACAGTGCCGATGAGAACACAGATCATATCTTTTTCTCTTGCTCGATATATGTGGTGGAGAGAACTACCATGGAACGAATAACAGACTAAAGAATGATCCCCGACAACATAATAAGTCACATGCTACAATCAAAGTTGCCATGGGCGAAAACGAAAGAGTGGACCGCAATAGTGATCCAAGAACTCAGGATAACAGAACGTTAGCGGAGAAGCGTAAGTTCTATTGAATAATTGTGCACAGATTTTATGAAGAGACATTATTGCCCAGCTTGATCCTGTGAAGTGATGCTTAATGGCAGTACGGCAGGTTCAAATACAAGCCAAAGCAGTCGGAGTTAAGGGTTTAGTACGTAAGCATACTGTTCCGCAAGTCCAGTTATCTTTACTGATAAAACTAACTGGGCATGGTCCCGAAAGAAATATACATTTAGCGGTTAATATGAATCGTACATGCTGTCTTTCTACAGCGACGGAATCTTTGGAAGATTCTACCTCCGAAACAAAAAAAGAAAACACCCGAGCTTCCACTTTTTCTTGAAGGTTTGGAAGCCAAATATATTTAAATACTACTTGTATATCTGATTTGGAGATACAATTTGTTATATTGTGTCGATAACTTGTTATAGACGCGCGGTGTGAGGGCTGTCGTAACTTGATTATTATTCCATTGTTCCTATATTCTTGTTGCAAAGCTACTGTCATATAAAAATGATTATTTTGTATTGGAAGACGAAGAACGTTCTGGACGCTCCGATCACCTAGACCATAATTTTTTACGGATGATTTGCAGTTAAGGATGAGAGTAGGTGGTGGAGTCTTCTGTCAGCATCTCTCCATCAACTTTAATTTCAGACTGCCTGACCATTGTAGCGCCTTTCAAGTGGAGGTGGCTGTCATCAAGGCAACAGTAGATGTACTCCTCCGACTGAAAGGCTATACTGATTGAGAGCCCGTTGACAATGCGCTCAAAACTAGTCAAGGAGTGCATGACTTCATTTGAAATAGCTTGAAACTTTTTATACTTCGCAACAAAGTTGCTAAGGAGAGTATTATAGTTTTGTTCACATAACGGTTGTTTGTAAGTCCAAAAACTAAAAGAGTCAGATATAGGTTATATATACCAAAGTGATCAGGGTGACGAGTAGAGTTGAAATCCGGATGTCTGTCTGTCCGTCCGTCCGTCTGTCCAGTCTGTCCGTCCGTCCGTCCGTGCAAGCTGTAACTTGAGTAAAAATTCAGATATCATGATGAAACCTGGTACATCGTATTCCTTGGCTCCATAAGACAGGTTTGTTCGAAGATAAAGCAAAATCGGCCCACCGCCACGCCCACAAAATGGCGGAAACCGAAAAACCTATAAAGTGTCATAACTAAGCCATAAATAAAGATATTAAAGTGAAATTTGGCACAAAAGATCGCATTAGGAGGGGTATGTTTGAAACGTAATTTTTTGGAAAAGTGGGGAGTGGCCCCGCCCCTACTAAGTTTTTGTACATATCTCTGTGGAAACTACTATAGCTATATGTCAACCAAACTCTACAGAGTCGTTTTTTCAGGCATTTCCATATACAGTTTAAAAATGGAAGAAAATTGAATAATAACCACGCCCACCTCCCATACATAGCTGAAAATCACTAAAAGGCAAGAATCGATTCAACAAAACGTCAGAAACACTAAATTTTACGGAAGAATTGCAGAAGGAAGCACCTAGGCTTTTTTTCAAAATTGAAAAATGGGCGTGGCTCCCCGCCCACTTCATGGGACCACACAAAAATAATTCAGGAACTACTAGACCGATTTCAATGAAATCTGGTACATAATATGTTCCTAATAATCTCCATGACATGCGTAATAAAATGAAGGGGGTGGAATCAGGCTTCACAACTAGCCTTCTTCCACATAAGCTATTTTAGAATTCCATCTCTGCATAATATACAGCAGGAACCAATGATGATAGCGGAATAAAACTTTACAAAAATACGGTATTTGAAAAATATGTAAATGACGTATAATGAAATCTCATCATCACTTTATCATGCGAGAGTATAAAATGTTCGGTGACACCCGAACTTAGCCCTTCCTTACTTGTTCCATTTTAGACTCCTATGGGTGCCCAGTCACAGCAAAATCTTGCTTTTTGGCGTTAAATCTTTTAACCTCCACTGTGCTAAGCAGGCGCTGTTCAACAACAAGAACTTGTGCGACTGAAGAACCTTCTAGTTAAGAGTGAAACATAAGACCTTAAGGCCATCCGAAATACTGGTTTTCAGCAAAGTCAACCTCGCCGCAATTGTAGGTGCTCTGATTGGATACTATCTAATAGGTTTACGACGAGGTTAAGTATTCTTTCGGACTTTTTTTGCCAAAACTGTATGAAGAAAGGCGAGGTGGAATAATCTTGTCGTTTCCTTCTTTATTGCTCAGCTTTTACCAGGCTGAGATTAAAGTATCTCGGTAGACACACATTTGGCGAACCCTGCATAGTTGCTGATATTAACCGCTTCAATAAATTTATAGTAAGCTCAAAACGATTCGTAGATCAATGAGAATCTGGTTATTAAATTTTTAGGGTCTTATGAGTAACACATAGAACAAAAATTCGTCGAAATTAAATTCATAGGGAAATTCAATCCTACGACCTAACCTAACTTAACATTTCGGTTTTTTTGCCGATTTCAATAGACTGTTTACTAGTAACTACAAATATAGTACATTTCATGTATGTTATAAAAGATGATATATATCGTTGATCGTTTACTTTTGTCTTCTAAATCAGAACATTTACCTTTTATGGTAGAGTGGTAAATAGTTTAGCGAAAATCCTTCGTTTTACGTCTGCTCGTTGTTAATGAAAAATTACTTTAATTTTATTTCTTAAAAGTTTGCAGTTTTGAAGTGAATCAGAGTTTAGTTAACCAAAATTTTAAGGAATGGCTAGGAAACAATCCCCTAATTATTTGGTTATGACAGACTTTAAGCGGAGATAAATCCGAGTCCATTCCGGTTACCTGAATCAGACTTTTGGGAAATGGGCGTTCCCGAGCTATCTTAATGTTGTGCCTCTATTCGTTAGAAGTAATACTAACCAGAACAAAAACAACAATTTTTACATACATTTTTTCTCATATAAAAATTAAATATTTTCTTAGAATTTCTATTGTTACAAATCTACACTATGAAACAAGAAATTCCGAAATGTTTGGAAAATCATATTTTAAACTCGACCATTACGACGCCATTTCCGGTGATTCCTCGAGACCTTAACTAAGTTTGGATTTTTGGCAGACATTTTTACAAAAAACCGATTTTTTTTTAATAGTTGTAGAATTGTATCTCAAAGACTTGAGAAAAATTTCATAAATATCGGTTAAATAGCTCTCGAGAAGTCTTGCCAACCGACTTCAAAAACACAGTTTCGAGAAAAACGCGTTTAAAGACAGCGCACTTAGCCTAGCTAGCCTTGAGCGCACAAGTTCTCAAGCCTGTATTTCTTTACTTGCAACTTTAGCTTTAGGACAGCATTCTAGAGGTGTTGTAGAATTTAATAAGACAATAAAAAATCGATTTTTTGACACCTGTAACCCAATTTTTGAAACCCGTAAACCCATGTAAACCCTTAACAACGAGTTAGTTGTGGAGTAGTTCGAAATGAGTTATATTTAAAATAAGTCTACTATGAATAAACAAAACTATGTTCATGAGGTCATGTGACTCAGTTGCTGCGCCTGTGTTAGGCGTTTTTGAAATATTGTACATCGCTGTTGCAGTTATTTGTCAAAACTGAATGTGTGAAAGATTGAGTAGATGATTGTTGCAAATTAGTTTTGGCAATCGATTGAGTGATTGATTTACTGTTGAAAGGCGCTGTGGCTTTTGGTATAGCGGACGAATCGAATTAACTCGTTAAAGTTTATGTTTTTTGTTTGTTTTTGGTTGTTTCTGATGGAAAAACAATTTTAGTGGCAAGTAATGTGTTGCATGTTGTTTTTATTCGCCTAAAACTTGTTGCATGCTCTCACTTTTAGCTTCAAAGCCTTAGAACATATATGTATATAGATACATCTTCATTTAATTAGATTTCTTTAAATAATATGTGGCAAATATTTCCACACCCTGTCGTCAATGGCGTGACCACTTCATTCTTGTCGCCAATCAAAGAACAGCATGCGCTTCGATTAATCGACCGAAAATTATGTGCTACCGCTTCAAATTACATTTCTGGCAACTTTTCATAAGCAAAACTTTTGTCATTGCAACTTTTTACTAACTACTTCAGTGTCAAACGAACAGACACACAACTCCGGGTGCTTTCGTAGGCGCATTGCCGACCTTTTCATGAGTACAGGGTGACTTATATACTTATTTATGGGCACATGCAACACTCACACAACTAATAAGCACACAGTTAGGTCCTGTAAACACACACTTATGCACGTGTTTATTTGTATTTGAGTAGATAATAGAAGTTGCAAACAATTGCCATTAAAACTAAAGTCATCCTCACGCAATTACCCAAACGCTTTGCGCCAAAAATCGAAGCGAATAAATGCAACAAAAGCAAGCTGTGTTAGTTTTTAGTTATTCTATTTTATTTTCCTTTTTTTTGTATTTTTTATTTTACTTTATCCTCATTGCAGCCAAACAGCCAAAGAGGAAATGTCGCTGTTGCAATAGAAATTGCCTTAGACGCCATTGTCGTGTTGGTTTGTGCGTGTGGCATGTGTGCAGCATGGCTGAGTCGCTGCTGATTTTCTGCTTTTGCATATTAAATTCGCATAAGAAAAAATTGTCGGACATCCGCCGCCAATATCCTGCCTGACTCCGTCTGCCTGTGCATTTAGTTGCTCGGTAGGTTTTTGCCTGCGCCGGGGGTCTGCCGTACTTATGCGCTGCCGTGTAGTTGTAAATGTTGCATGTGCAGTAGTGGTAAGTAGCAATTTTATTAGTTAAGTGGGTTGTTTGACTTTCGACTGTCCGAGTTTTTTGGCATTCTTCAATTGCCGGAATGGGTGGGGTCTGGCAGCCATGAGAAGTGCGCTGCACTGTGGGAACTTAGTGTAGCGCAGCCTTATTTCTAGTTCGCCTGCTTGATTTTGGTTGAGGATTTACGGTGTATGGCATTTTAGGTTTGATAAAATGAAAATCAGGTTATTGTTTATATACTAGCACAAAAATGATTATCGGAGTTTTAGACAGTTTGCTATTGGAACCACAAAAAAGGATATATTTTACTGCTTCCAAGTATTTGTAAACTGGAATAATACTCAAGCAGTAAACTCCTTAATAATAATTATCTTTTAACAAGTGCTCCCTCTTTATTCGCGTAGTTTATTATTAAAATAAGATCATAACAGTTTATGTAAAATCCGATTTTCTGATCCCTCATTTTAAGCTTAATTTTAGACAATTTTTTTTTGTTATTCTTAATGTTGTCTAAAAGCGTTCCAGTGATCCAAAAAAGGAAGCACGAAGTCGGTCATATTGCTGTCTCGAGCAAAGCATAATACTCGTTTCTTCCTACAAATGGCTCAAGCATCATAAAGTTGGCTTTTATATTATTTTTCAATGAGACACCTCCAAGGAAACTTATTTGGGATCAAATAGCGCGATGGATGGACAGTCTAAAATGATTATGTCGATCCTGTCGGAAGTATTGCGTGAGAGTACGAATATAACTACTTGTTTATTTGACGATGAACTTTAACTGTTTGTGAAAGTCTTCCTTTTCTTATCAATTATAAGTATAAAATGACGTCAAATCCATTATGTTCAGTCTGTATTGAGTACTTCAAGTACTTAAGCTCTCTTATATGTTCGAGTTCTCATCTTTATTAAGACGAAGAAGGAATTATTTAACATGATTTTTATTATCTGATACTGTGATCCATTTTTACTTTCAAAAGCTATCAACAACATTGCCTATGTTTCTTCATGTATCATTCCTAATTAGTTTAGGTCAGCTGAAAGCGAACTGTTCAACATTTTGTTCCACCCTAGTACAAAATATAATAGCTCAAGCAAAAAAGAGTTCTTTCCATTAATCTTTATCTGGGATATCCACGAAACCATTCATTAAATCTTGTACATTGGTCTTTCGATTAACTGAACTATACTAGAAACCTTCATAAGATGAATTAGTTTATTGGAACTATCAGTTCCACCTTGGACCAGAAGGATCCCGCAGCTGTGTGAATACTGATTGTTCCTCACCTTTCATTGTATTCATTACACTAAGAACAAATCAAAATATGGGCTCCATCTACGGTTTTCTCTCTTTGCTTGTTTAACCGAAATCGAAAACATTTAGGGCTAAAATGAGTAACCTAAACTTCTTTGTAAATCGCAAGATGACTTACAGTTCATGTATGATAACCTGTCGAACTAAATACGGACTATTTTAAAAGTCTTCTACAGAAAATGCTATCTAGAGACTTAGGAGTAAAGGGTTAGTGTAAAACTGGGGCAAATATTGTTGAAAAATTTTTTTTTTGAGATTGTTTTTCTTCTTTACTGGCGCAGACATTGCTTACGCGGTTATAGCTAAGTTAACAACAGTGCGTCAGTCGTTCCCTCTTTTTGCTATTTGGCGCCAATTTGAGATATCAAATACAGCGAGGAGCTTCTCCACTTGATCTCTTCAACGAAGTGAAGGTCTTCCTCTTCCTGTGATTCCACCGGCGAGTACTGAATCCAAAAATCTGGAGTCAAAGTCAATGTCGCGGTATACCTCGTACAGCTCATCGTTCTATCGACTGTGGTACTCGCTGTTGCCAATGCGCAAAGGACTATAAACCTTCCACAGAACCTTTCCCTCGAACACTCCTAATACCGACTCATTCCTCCTCCGCACCATTTAGCAGGACAGGAATGATGAGGGACTTGTATAGTTTAGTCTTTGTTCGTGGAGAAAGGCTTTGCTCGTCAATTGCCTACTCAGTCCAAAGTAGCACCTGTTGGCAAGAGTGATTCTGCGTTGGATTTCAAGGCTGATATTGTTGTTGGTGTTGATGTTGATTCCAAGATAGATGAAAATATCTACGCCTTAAAAGTTATGATTATCAACATTGACATGCGAGTTAAGTAGCGAATGCGATGACTGTTTGTTTGGTGACAGGAGATATCTCGTCTTACCTTCGTTCACAACCAGACCCATACGCTTCGCTTCCTTATCCAGTCTGGTAGAACTAAAGGTGCGGTTGTTATGGCCAATGATATCAATATCATCTCTTATTAAAGTTTGTAATTTATTAAAGAAGTCACTTGATAGGTAGTCTCCTTATCTGAAACCTTGCTTAGTATCGAACAACTCGGAAAGGTCCTTCCCGATCCTGACGGAGCTGTTGGTGTTGCTCAACGTAAGCTTACACAGCCGTTGATAGTGGCACAGAGGCAATTCCTTTTCGAAGGAGGCCTTAAATAGACGAAGTGCTGGGATGTGTGTCCATATTCCTTTCACGGGTCTTTTCCAAGATTTGGGGCATGGTGAAAATATGGTCGATAGTAGATTTTCCAGGCCTAAAACCACACTGATAAGATCTAATCAGTTTGTTGACGGCGGGCTTTAGTCTTTAACACACTACGCTCGATAAGACCTTAAATGCGATATTATGGAGGCTTATCCCAGAGTAATTGGTGCAGATTGTGGGGTCACCCTGTTTGTTGATTGGGCAAAGCACATTTGGGTTCCAAGTGTTGGGCATCCTCCATCCGACCATATCTTACGAAGAAGCTGATGCATGCATCTTGTCAGTTCTTCGCCACTGTATAGCTCTGTAGGTAATCTATTGGCTCTGCCGCTTTGTTGTTCTTCGTAATTGCTATTCGAACCTCATCATAGTCGGGATATGGAACATCATCGTCAACGATTGGGGAATCGGGTTCATTATCTACAGATATGACACATTCATTGTCGTTCAGCAGACTTGATAAGTGTTAGCTCCGTAACTTTAGTATGCTCTGCTTATAAGAATAAGGCCTTTAGTAAAAGAATCGTTAATACACACCTTCTCTTAAAGACATGTCCTGACTTTAAATTCATACTTCTTTGTAAGATTTCTGGTTGAACTTGTCCGATTTAAATAAAGTCTTGATCACAAAGTTTGACTAATTTTTCCGTAGAGTCTTCGATCTATACTCGAGCTTCTGATAGTGAAGTTTACTTTCCAAATTTTCTCCTCGAATTCGCTTTGAGGGCAATATATGCTCCAGAGAGTAAATTTTTGGACCTTATTTGTAAGAAAATTTGGCCTCTTAAAATCTTAAGTATGGTATTGGACTATATACTTTATTATAGCACCTTAAAGGTTAGGTTTTGCCCACTGTAATGTTGGATTTTCACGCATCTTGATTTTTTTCCCAAAACTGTTCAACTTCTCACAATGACTGTATTAAAATTATATAAAAAACCAATAGCAACAACCAGCTCATTTGAATTCATGAAATTCGTGGCGTATAAGTAACCTAAAACAAAGAGATACTCTTGGCAGCGCTTGCTGGCAGTGGAAAAGGGGAGGAGCACAAAAAACGACGACTAACTAGTAGCAGTAGAATACAACAACACAAGCAGCCGAAAAAACCAACAACAATATAAGTAAAAAGTGCCACCAAACGTAACGGAAATCAAGGCGAGGCAAAAGCTGGCGATTTTAAAGATTTAAATAGCGGCACTTTCCGAAAAGGCTGATCGGATAAAGCACACACTGAGTGCAAAATGCTGCGAAGGACCTTTGGCGCCTGCCAGATTTATGATATCGAAACTGAATTATTCTTTTTTCTTGCTGCTGATTTTCGCTTCTGCCAACGATCGCCCGAAGTTGCGGCAATTTTTATGCTTAATAATAAATAAAATAAAGCAAAATACTTGCAACAGCGTAAAGTTACTTAACAGTGAAATTAATTTTCGGTTGGTTGCTGTTTTTGCGAAGCTTTTTGGCAAATTACTTCGTTGCTGCTGCTGCAACAAGAAGGAGCAGCGGCAAGATGTGTGGCGGTGTGGTTGGTTGACATTGAATGTTGCATGCGGCATTTAATGCTTTTATTATTTGTCTTTTGTTGTGCGAATGTGCTAAAGCGTTGATGGCGTAAACAAATAAACAAAGCGAACGCACGTACATATGTACATACACACACAGATATAATATCATGTTGCATGTGTGTACGCATGTTGCATGAATATCCAACAGCGCGCTGTGATGGAACGCCAGCCAACGCAATGCTGCATACGATGATTTTCATTGCTATAATATACTTGCAGCCACACATACATATGTAAACATATATATGATATATGCGTCCGTATGTATGTATGCACTTGCAACAGGCAGTAACTTACCACTAGCGAACGCGTAAAGTGCCAACGTTGTGGCAGTCTCCAACGCAAACATCAACTGAAGCAACAACAAAAACAATAATATTAACAACAACAACAACAGTATAACAAAAACGCAGCACTAGCAACGCCAACAATCACATGCTCGTATGTGGCAGCAACAAAAATAAAGTTGAAAGAAAATATGGACAAGAGATTGCATTTTTGATAAGATGTCATTAAAAGCGATCGATTTTCCGCAATGCGTGGATCTGCTGGACATATTTATGGGTTTCCATGCAACACTGGCTGTGGCTGGCTGTTGTTGCCGCGCGGCGCGTGCAGTGTCGACAGCATGTAAAAGAGAAGAAATGGCGAAAAAATATGGTAAGCCGAGCAGCGAAGAAGGCGGTAGCTGCGCATATGTACCACAACTACAAAAACAAAAACAAAGCACATAAATGGCGCACACACGAAGGAGGAGGCGTGCAAAAACAAAGAAACGTTATACTCCACATTGATCAATTCATTGCGATGCAACAAGACGCATGCATATGCATGTGGCGAACACTGAGAAAAATATTGCTTGGCGTTTTTCAAGTACTTCCTGGAAATTTAGATTAAAAAGCCGGTTTTCGCTTGAGCCCTTTTCTGTTACCAAGTACCATTTGACTATCTCTAAGTATGATTATACGTGCGTTTGGAAGTTTATCTTCACGCACCGACTTATGGCAAAGTCTTCTGCCTGAAAAATGTTCGGAACACTTCCTATAGGTATGAAGAGTTTAGGCGTGGTCTTGCGACACCTGCACAAGTCCCCTCCTACTTTTTTGAGCCGTTGGTGTACCACTTCACTGTATTATCCCTAAGCAGTACCTCGAGAGTGGAATCATTCTATTCAGCCTTGATGGATAACCTTGAACTTTTTGGTTAAGTTCACCCTTTTGGTAGTGCTGTTTCTTGGGAGAATAGCCAATGGTACGAGTATTACTCCACTTAATTCGTTCATCCGCTGGGCTGAGATTATCTTAACTCTGCGATACCCTTCTGCTGTCATTTGGAGCCGTTTGTGTTTACTTACCTAACCGATTACCAGGTGAAGTGGTGTAAGCTCAAGCGTGACTTCAAGTGCTGCCGTCGGGCATGTGCGCATTGCACCGATATGCAGATGCATGTAAGTCGTTGCAGCTTCAATAGTTGGAGCCCTATATAACTATCTTTTTACGATTTAAATATAAAACTTTCGAAAAAGGCACAAACTTATTATTCGACGGCCTTTAGTAAGATAAATGTAATTTTCTCAAGTATGTTGTCGAGCATCTTTTTTGCAACTGCTATTCGTCGGCATTTTGCAAAAGTTTTAAGCCTAGCAAAAGCACACTTCATACCCAAAACATAAACAAAATGGTGTGAGTCGATCCATAAGCTCTCTTTCTTTAACTATTTCGATGCTAACGTCATTAGTCGTCAGAGGTGGATGGACGACCTGCATGAGGCAAGTTTCTGATGATTTTACTAAATGTTTTGTGCAACTCAAATATGATATTTGTGTTTGTGATAAAGTATACTACCCAGAAACTTCAACCATGTTTCCAATGATTACGTAGCCGTAATTTTATTGGAATTACAAAATATTCCTTCAAGACTCCAGTCAAGCGATATTCTCGTATTGCTGTCTAAAGGAGTTCTCAGATCTTTATTCAGCGCTTTATTAGCATTAGTATAGATTCCTCTTTTGTTAATCTTTTTTTTAATTACTCATGTTAATCACCATAGTTCTTGGAGGGTAATTTTATTGGCTACGCTTCTTACTTCCATATTAGAACCAATATGATAAAAAATAATAATTTGTAAGAATTGTTGATTGGATGATGACTTAACTTTACTTTACTTCTCAAGTTTTCAAACCAAAATTGCACTAGTTGACAAGAGAGATCCCATACAGAATTTCAAGCTTACATTCTTTTTCGGACCTATGAAAATGTCTCAATGACACTAAATTTCCTTTGTACTTTGTTTAATAATAAAATAGTCTTAAACTACTTAACTCTCAAATTGAACCTTTTTTGGGATATTTTAAAAGATCTCACACATTGCGAATATTTTCAAATAGACTCGGAAAGTCTATAGCTATCAAATTTTTGGCTTTGTCGATGGTGAACTTCAGATATTGTGAACCATGGAGTTTAAGCGGATCCACGTTTCACAGATACTAAAAGTTTTGTTCACCTATCGCAAACTTGCAACCCCTAAAACTGATGTATATAGATATACAATTATATATGTATATATAAGAATCAGGATGACGAGACCAGTTGAAACCGGACGACTGTCAGTCGGTCAGTTTGTTCGTGTAAGCGGTAACTTGAGAAAAATTAAGGTGTCTTGATCAAACTGTACACGTGTTCCTACTCTTTTGTGTTCCTCATAGAGGAAGTAAATGCTTACCTTGCATATATAGGGTGTGAGAGCGGCTCAGTGCTACAAAGAGTTTTCCAAACTTTATCATTTCACGAAAATTCGCGCAGTGTACGTTTTCAGTTAGGCCCGCTTATTGGTCAGGCGTATTGATACGCAATACGCAAAGCAATCAGC